>NC_035442.2:108077912-108377912 GCF_002127325.2 Helianthus annuus | reverse complement strand
GGACCAAATCAACCTTGTCTAACACATATTGAGAAAAATAAAATGTTAAAACAGTCCTAATCATAAGTAATGTGAGATCTGAACTAAAACATGCTCAAACATGGTCAGATTTCTTAAAACATTGCTTCAAAGTGATTATGGACAAGGTATGTTCAAAATAAAATCTCCTAGTGAGTATTTCTGAACATATGAATAATAAGGGTAAATAGGGAAATGGGAAATAAAAATCTCAAGGTGTGGCTATCTCAAAACTTTTGAAATCAAAAGAAAAGAGTATTAGCATAAAACA
Source organism: Helianthus annuus (assembly GCF_002127325.2). Lineage (NCBI taxonomy): Eukaryota > Viridiplantae > Streptophyta > Magnoliopsida > Asterales > Asteraceae > Helianthus > Helianthus annuus. The sequence continues at coordinate 108,377,623 of NC_035442.2, read as the reverse complement.
CTTGTGAGGATAGAATTAGATCTTCAGTGGGCATCATACAACTGTGTGCATTCATCAATACAGAAATTGTTCTGGTAACAATGGCATATCCAGTGATTGTGCGTAAAAGAAATTTACAATCAATTGACAAGAAAATGACCTAAATAATGGTCAGAATAACTTGAGCATAATTTGATCATTTACTTGAAAAGAGTGTCAGATCCTTTTGATTAGTTCCAAAACATCCTTTAATTTTTTTTAAGGTGTTTTCTTTTTAATAAAACCAGATGCATTTTAAATTTCTATAAAATGTATTTTGAACTTTTACTCATTTTTTAATAGTGAAAGTTCATCTCTGGTCAGGATGTAATCTCCTTATTTTTTTGTGTGAAATTACTATCCTTAAAACTGGTCAAAAGGAAATGACTCACACATCAAGGTCATGTTGAGCTCAAGTTTAGTTTGTCACGGATCAGAAATTGATTGTAAATTCATTTGTGAACTACTAAGACACTCATGTTCTAGTAATTAGACATAAAATGAGTTGTTCTGAGTAGAGCAAGACTTCATCATGTGGGATGCTAAACCACTGTCTGAAAAATAGACAGATGGCAAAACCTTGAACAAAATTTCTGAGAATCACTGTTGACAACTTAATCTTGATATGATACATCTAAAATGTATCCTGTTAAGAATAGCATTTCTGTAAACATCAGATGATAGATAAGATATTGTGTTTTCACAAAGACAAAAATCAATATCTACATCTAAAATCAACAGATGCTAAAATTATTTGTCAAAAGTCAAAACACTGCTGCACAAACAGTTGCTAAAAATATGAACCTCATTTGTTTTTATCCACTGCTGTATCTAAATTGCTGTTGTGCCTTAACATCTGCTCTCTAAAGTCTGTCCTCTGCTAAAGTGTCAACCTCTGTTCTTCAAAAACACTGATGCTCAAAATCATTGTTTCTTCCACTGTTTCATTTTATTACCGTTGTAACTACTGATGCTTGATTCATCAGTAGTTGTCAAAACAACTGTCTTCCATCATTTTCCATTTCCTCAGATGTTTGACACGTGGTCAGTTTTTAGCCTTCAGATCAAAATAACCGCTGCCACATCAGCAATCACTTTTTCCCTAAATAAAACCCTGATTAAATCCAAACAGAGGATTACACTGTCGAATTGAATTCCAAACATTCTCTTCACAAAACAGTTTCCCTCTCATAACTCCAAAAATCTTCTTCGATATTCATCATCAAAAATGACGAAGCCAAAATCGAAATCAAAAACAAAACCTTCATCATCTTCCTCCAAAACAGCAGAAGCCACTAAAATGGCCGCTGAAACCATGGAGATACGCTACAAAGCTCCACACAATTATGTGGGTATACTCACAAAACCCACCGATAACCACACATTCGACTCCATCCTTGACATTGTCTCTGCATCAAAGTACAAAACTTTGATAACAGCAGACGCTCTTATTTACCTTGATACCCAGAGAGAGTTCTGTAAAAATGCTACCCTTGAAAAACAAGGAGATACCACCGCCGCCATCAACTCCTCGATACAGGGTAAGAAGGTAAAAAATTTCTCCGAAATCCATCTCTGAAACCTTTAAACTCGATGATCTAAATGGAAAAACCTCTTTTAAAAAAGACGAGTTGGTAAAGGATTTCATGAACAGGGGTTATGCAGAACAACCAAAGGTAGATACCCTACAAAAGGGTTATTTCCCTTCTGCACCCAGATTTTTATTTCACACACTGCTCATGTGTGTTTCAAATAAAACAACGTCCTTCAATGAGATACCAACAAAAATTCAATGCCTGGGGTATGCAATTTTAAACGATAAAAACTTTAACTACTCACAGGTAATATTTGATGATTTGGTAAAGAACGTTGATAATAAGGCTTTTCTGCTCTTTCCGAGATTTCTAAGCTATTATTTTGAACAAACATTTATAGAGAAAGATGCAGAACTGCCCAAACAAGGTGTCTCATTCAAAATAAACTTTCTAACAAAAGAAACTTTTTCAAGAATGATGGCACCAATAAAATTAAAAACAAAAGAGGCAGAGCAGGTTTTAGAAACTGCCACTGATCCTGTAGTAACCACTGCTGAGCCCACTGCTCCAGGTGATCAAAGTAGCACACCCACTGCTTTGAAACCAACACCTGCCACCAAAAAGACCAAAAGAAAAACATCCAGAAAACCCACCAAACCCACACCAAAGGCAACTCTGGAAGATGAGATCCCAGAGTTAATGCCAGTGACAACACAAAAGTCACAAGAAACCACTGCTGCTACTTCCTCACAGCAGTTGGAAGAAAGATCTCAACCCCAGCCTAAAACTCCTCCTGCATCCTCACAAAAGGGTCAGGTTGTAAGCACAGGGACACCACATTATGAAGCTCTGTATCCACTCGGATCCATCTTCCACAGTCCTGATCCCAAGGACATGTCTCTTTCTACCCCCACACCCTCACCAATAATAATGCCACAATCAATAATACCCCTGTTGCATGCAGTTGATATTGCACAGACAAAAACCAGTTCCTCTCAATCACCTATTACTGAGAGCATACCTCCACAAGTGACTGGGTCTGATGTTAATACCTCTGCTATCCCAGCAACAGTTGAGGAGGTTACACCCCTTGAGTTACAAGTAACTCTTGGTGGTAGTTCAAGTGGAGCAGCAACTACAACTGATGGATCAACAGATCTTCAGTTGGACAGTTGTTTCAAAACTAAGACTCCCTTGAAGGCAATTTCTTCCATGGCAACATCGGTAACCACCAGTAAGTTAAATATAACCACTGGTACCATCAAAGGTCTATCGGTTGCTGAAGAAAGAAGTCCCCAGTACCAAGAACAAGGGGCATCAATGGATGATATTTGGGATTCACTTCCTAAGTCAAACATTGATACAACCACTGCTGGTGGGGATTCAGATGATCCTATTAATTCAGGTGATGATTCAAGATATAATTAATTGACGGCCAGAGTTGAAAACCTGGAATCTTCAGTTGCAGAAATAAAAGATATGGTGCAGTAGCTGTTAGAAGCTCAAATAGCCCAATCTTTTGCTCCTCCTGCTCAAGCACCTGCTCCACAAGCATTTGCTGCAAATGAGCTATGGAATATTCTCCAACCACTGCTTGAACATCAGCAACAATTGGCTGCTAAACAGCACGCAAATCAAGTAAAAATGCTGACCAACATGGTGGAATCTCGGTTCAAAGACACTCAAGCAGACATCAAGGCTATAAAGGCTAGCATACAACAGAATGCTCAAAGTGAGAAAGCTCCTTCTTCCATTTTCTTCATGGACACACCCCTGGCAGATAATGCCAAAAAGGGGGAGAAAACCAGGTTGAAAAAGAAAGGTATAGAAGATGGGGTGTACATTGAACCAGAGAAACCCAAAACCTCACAAACTTCAACAGCTGATACAGCAGTAGTTACAAAAACTGCTGTCAGTAGCCAAACAGCTGCCATCTCATCAACACACACACCTTCAACACACACCACCTCATCACACACCATCACAACTACTGTTCCACCACCACCTGTGTCTATAACACAAAAACCACCACTATCATCATCTACAATCACATCACCACCACTGCCTCCTGCAATAAAGCAGAAGACAGCAGATGTTACAACATCTGCTGTAGTGACAACAGTGATTGAAGCACCAGTTGTTTCAACCACTGTTAGTCAATCACAGTCACAAACCACTGATCCACCCAAAACATCATCAGTCTCCTCTTCAAAAAGAAGAAAGGTCTTCATTCCTGATGATGAGTCACCACCACCATCACCACCTTCAAATATCATTTCCCATTCTCCATCCCCTGCTCAAAAGCAGAAGACAACTACTGATACATCAGTAATTGTAATGACAACAGCAGTTGAGACACCAGTTGTTTCAACCATTGTTAGTCAGACATCCACAACTACCCTAATTCTTCCTATATCTCTTCCCATATCACAACCACAGCTCCTAAAAAGAAAAAGAAAGCCAATTACTGCCGATGAAGAGATACATGATCCAAATGCTGAAAAATATCCACTAGAGCTTGATGCCATAAAAAATGAGATGAGACAGTTTTATACAGAAGCAGACCCATCAAAAAGAAAATTCTCCTCACTCATCGGCTATATAGCTCCAGAAGATATAAATGATTATCTCAAGATAAAGGCAAGGCAAGCTAAAGTTAAAGCCAAGGTTGACAGTGAGAAAGAAAAACTAAGCGAAGAAGGCATTGCGAATAGACTGGAGTTCTACCTTGCAAAGGTTAAGCAGATGGAAGAATATGCACAAGAGCTAGACAAAGAAAAGGCTGATCAAAAGAAGAGATTGAGAAAACAGCTTCTAGCCTTCATCATGAAAGAAAAGTTCTATCCAGCTGAAGAATCCCAGTTTAAAGAATGGCCATTAGTAGCTTTGAAGCATGAGGCTGAAAGGATCCAAAAGGTCAAAAATGATCCCTCAAAGAAGAAAACTGCTCCAAACTGGAGTAAGTACAAAAGACTCATTGCTGATCTCACTGCTGAGTATAAAAGGAAGAAAAGGGAGTTGGTGGATGCTAAGATAGGCACTGCTGAAGCCATATCAAAATGGTCTAGGCAACAAACTGATGAAGCTTATGAAAGACTTGAGAAGCAGAGGATGAAAGCCTCTAACCCTCCCAAAAAGTCTGACTACAAAAAGCTTCAAGAACAAGTCAAACTTTTCGAAACATAGATCAGCACAGCAGAAGATTTTATCACAAAGCTGAGTAAAGAAAAGAAGGAAATGCTGTCTGCTGGAGTAGATAAGAACAAAGAAGCTGAACAGATTGAAGAAGCCATGAAGAAAATAGCTTCAGATAAAGAAAGATTGGCTAAACTACAAGTCCTTGCCAAAAAGGTTAAAGTAGTAAGCCAAAAGTCATCAGCAGGCATCACAAACAGTGAGCTGATTGACAAAGAAGTTGAAGCAGATATAGCTGAAGCCAACAAGATCATTGATCAAGCATTCATACGAGTGTCTGAAGCTCATGATGCTGCTCTTCACTTCTTCAGGCCAATCACTTCAAGTTCATTAGATAATAAATCTCTCCCAAGAAACCCATTGAGTTCAAAAATACTAAAGTGGATGTCTGATCAAAAGACCCACGTATTGACTTTGCTCAGATTCAATGGTGATGTGAAGCATATATCAAGGAATCAGGTACTAGGCCTAAGTGCTGAAGATCTACAGGATCTCCTTGAGCTTACACTGTGCAGGGATGAGGATGATACAAGTTCCAAGGATTTTGAGGAAGAATTTAAAAGAAAAGCAAAGGAACTTCTGATGAAGAATAAAGGTCCTGAATAAGGAAGCGTTTTGGCATTATCTGTTCCAGGGGGAGATTGTTGGGATTGAACCCTAACAGAGGAACAGATAATGTAAAGCCAAAACCGGATCCCATCAGTGGACTTCAAATAAGCAGCAGTTTACTCTAATCTCTCCCCTTGACAGTGGTTATCTAACAACTGATAATCTTAAGTGCTGCTCAACTACAACAACTGATAAACCAAACTCTGATGATTACCTAACAACTGCTAAAGACAAACTCTGTTGCTCTATCTACTGCTGGTTCCTAAGTGCTGCTGAAGACTCAAGCACTGCCCTCTCAAAGACTGATCACCTTTGAAGAAAGCATTGAAGACTTAACATCTGTGCTAAGGCTACAACAGTGGAACGTGAAGCAGTAGTTTTCATTTTGTTTTGTATGTTAGTGAATATCAGATGTTACATAACAGTAGTTTGTATAGGACAGTATTTGTAGTTTGTTAGGTCGTTAGATGTCACTATCATGGTGACGTCAGCTGAAGTATATCAGTAGTTTGGTTTGCCTATAAGTATGACAGTACTCTGTACTGTTACACGTGATCGTTTTGAGTGAGTTCTTCTCCTCAATTCATCCTTTCATCTTGTGCAACCAACTCTGGTGTATCAGGCTGAGGGGGAGTTTAGATTGTAAGCTTTTACTGTAATCTTTTGCTTTTTATATAAATCATTTGAATCAATGAAAAGCAATTGTTTATCAATCTATACTTTCTTTTGTTTGTGTTTACATAGTTTGCTACTCATTTCCGCTGCACTTACTCGTTTTATGCAAACAAACACGAATCATGACAGCCTCAGATCCTAACATACCCCCACACTTGAATCTTTGCTTGTCCTCAAACAAAACTCTTTAATATTTCTTACACACCCAAATGGAATTGGAAGAGAAGAAGTTTTTGGGTCTTGTTGTAGCGTGTCGGGAATCCAAGTTTTATTTATTCTTGTTTTTACTTTATTTACAATCCTATTTGACAAGATTTATTTAGAACTCTTCTTAAGCAAAATAAATATTTATGGGCATAACATGCCTTTTAAAATTTCATTATGCTATATACAAATTCAAACACCTTACAAGTGATCACTTAACACTCGGCTGAAGATGTATAAGTGAAACGCTCGATACTGGTATGGAACTTACTCCTACCATATGTGTGACAAGTAATCAAACCTCCCCATTTTTAACATAATCTTTGTAAATATCAAGAGGACTTTTGAGGGTAGGTTTTGGTTAGGGGTAGGTAAGGTTATTCATTTTTATCCAAAACCCGACCAGAATTCAAAGCCACCCGAACCCGAATTAGCAAATACCCGAAAAACCCGAATCCGAGAAACCCGAACTCGACCAACCTGAACTTTAAACAACCTGAACTTTAAATGGTTCGGTTATGGAGACACTTTTTCCTGGAAAAAAACCCGAACAACCGAACCAAAAAACCCAAAACACGAAACCCGAAAGAAAACCCGAACATTTATTGTTTTTTTCTTATACAAGTGTTTAGATTTGGAGTCTTTAATAGATGGAACAGTAAGTTTTGAGACTTTTATATATTATAATAGCATATGTTCAACTAATCTTTGAACTTTGATGATATTTTTAAAATAGCAATATGAATTTTGATGATATTTAAAAAAAACATTTATTTTCATTTTACAACTAAACCTGAAAACCGAATAACCTGACCCTAACTAACCCGAACCCGAATAACTCAAACTCGACTAACACGAACTTTAAAATGGGTTGGTTATCGGGTCAGTTTTTTCAGAGACAACCCCGAATAACCCGACCCGAAAAAACCCAAAACCCGAAGAAAAAACCTGATGAACATCCCTAGGGGCAGTGTAGTTTTATTTGAAAAGTGGCTAAAGGCGTAAAATGTCGGTTTTCTTTTAAAAAAATTATTTATGACTTAGATACAAACTAAAGGTTTATAAGCAATAAATTTGCTTATTTTATTTCAAGCAACTAGATTTTTTTTGATAGAATAAATATTCACAAGAGCTTGCAGCACATATTTAATCAGAAGGAGTTAAATATGCGTCAGAGACGATGGGTTGAGTTGCTGAATGATTATGATTGTAAGATTAAGGAAAGGGTTAAAACTTTAAGAGTTTAAGCTTTGGAGATGACGATCGGAAGAATCTTACTACGCGTATTCACGAAGCTCAGCAAGAAACATTGAAGGAAGAGAACCTTAAAGCTGAACTTCTCCAGGGTATGGAGAAACAATTGGTGCCAAACGAGGAAGGAACCTTATACTTCATGGGACACATTTGGATTCCGCTCTTTGGCGGTACTCGGGAAGTTATCTTTGATGAAGCCCACAAGTCAAGGTACTCGATCCACCCAGGATCGGACAAAATGTATCAAGACTTGAGAGTATTATTGTAACACCTCAAAAATTCCTGTCCAAAAAAATAAAGACACGTGTCATGTGGGACAAATGTGTCAGGAACCCGGGTCAAATAAAGATGTATGGTAGGATTTAAAAGGGGCGTCATGTTATTAAAGATACCTCTGAACGACCCAAGGGCGACATGTTATTAAAACACCTCTGAGTGATCCGAATCATAAATCCCAAGATCCTTAAATCGTTATGATAAACATCTAGCCGGTTGTTTTTAAATAAATAAAGTTTCATCTATTATATGGAAATTGGATCATTAGGAATGTTACTACTAAAATCCTGATTTAAATCCCTGTATAGGGGGGATTGAACTAACTAAATAAAACATGTTTAACCTTTGAGAGAATCCAAGAAGAATTCTTGGTAATTTCCGTCAATTCCATCTTCCCACATGAATCCAAGATATAGTGAAAACATGTAAGGGATCTACAAGCATGCAATGGCTGAGCAAGAAGGTCCTACAACTGAAAAAGATGGCATGGATTCGGACTTGTATGATTGCATGGTCAAGGCTTGAAAGTTTGCAAATTTTGTCCTCTGACCATCGGTTACGAACCGTAAACATTCAAGCATACGGTCCGCAAGAGGAGCATCCGGACCGCAAGAGCTTAGGCTTACGGTCCGTAAGCCTGTCGCTGGCAGCGGAAAATGGACAGCTGCCTGTTCAGCCTGTTGCACCGCCTTATTGTTAAGGTTTTCGAAACCAGGGACTTGCTAGGCAGTATTTAGCCTATTAGGGACACATGGGATGATCTTGTAACCATCCTAGACTTGCATGTCTTGATCTTGAGCACATTTGTTCACTATATAAGAGCATGAAGTGGCAACCATTTCATTTGCTCACTTGGAACTTTTGATTCAAGACATTTCTGGAGCTCCTGGTTAGCAACCATTTTCTCTTAGGCTCCATAAGCATCATTAGGACTCTTGTAAGTGTCCTTAACCTTCCTTAATCCATTTTAGCTTAGTTAATTAGCTAAAAGTTAAACCATCGTAATTAAGGTTTGACTTCGATATTAGTCCATAATTACTCAGTCAAATATCGAATTAAAAATACCTATAAGTAGGTAATTATGTGGGTAACAAACCCTTAAAAGGGTATTATCAGATTCCCACTCTAACCATGTAAATTGTCGAGTCAAAGTACACTTAAAAAAGTCAACAGAATGCTTAAATCCAAATTAACACATAATTAGCAATGTAGGATACATGCAACCTGTTTGATCATTAATATTACTTGGTAACTAATGTAAGAACATGTCCCAACAGGTTCAACTCGACAATTTTCTGTTTAGACCCGGTTTGGAACCGAAAGTCGCATAGTTTGACTTTCGCTTTGACTTTCAGTTCTGACCCGTTTTAGTCAAGATTAAGATTGCCTTAGAGCTTCTTTTGGACCTAGTAACATGTTAGTATAACCTTCTGTGATTATACGGCTTAGTTCACTAATTGTCTAATTATTTTGCAAATTTCCGTTAAATGCCCATATGTTGACCATTATGCCCAAATGTCCATAAAATATGATTTTTGAAAATGTAAAAGGGTAGACATCTTAGTTACTGAATTATAGACTTGTACCCGAAATTTGACATCAGTTTGAGGTCTAGATTAAGAGTTATGCTCATTAGCGTAATTGGAAGCTTTCTTAGTAATTAATTAGCATAATTAGCATGTAGCCTATCTAAACCCGAATTTTTACACAAAACTTTATACCTACTGTTATATAATAATATTTTGGGATTTTTAAATATTTTTATTTATTTTTAGGCTGAGCATAACTTAGTGTTCTAAGCTTAATTCGGCTAATGTCGGTTTTGCCCTTTTGGGCTATAAAATGAGTTTTATAAATCCTTTTGACCTCAAACCTTTTTCTACTGATTTATTATGATAAATGTATTATTTTGAGCCTTCTGGAATTATAAAAATATTAGCTTTTCTTTGAAAACCCGGAAATGGCTTCAAATCGCCTTTTTAGGCATTTTTACGACATAGTCTATGTCAAAACTAGTTTATATATATAAGAGTTAATACCTACTGATATATTTAGTAAAATTCTATATTATAACAGTAAACTAAAGTTTGAAACTCAGATTTCCAGTTTTGACCTTTTAGGCTTATGTGAAATTACCAAAATGCCCTTTCGGTGCATAGGATGGTTATAATTAATAAAATTCACATACATATGATATCCTACTGTTATAACATAGTAAACTAAGCATATTTACTGATTTATTCAGATAGATAACTCATATTGCTAGTTTAACTCTTTTATACCCTTTAAAATGACCAAAATGCCCTTGTGAGACGTAATTTGAGTTTAAAATCATTTGGGGCATAATAGGACATATCTTGCTGATATCACAACATATTTGGTGCATATAATCTCAGGAAACTTGTATATGATTTATATGGTTACCCGTTACGCGCTTTCGCGTTCGGATCGGCTTATGTAACTAGTTTACGCGTGTTAGTCGAAACGGGTCAAACTATATCATCTTTATCTCAAAATCCAGAATGTGTTTAGTTTACCCATATTATACAAGTCTCCAAACTTTTTGGGTCTAAATCACATTCCTTCCCGGTTGTCGCCTTTCATGCGATAAAACCGTATTTATCCTTTAAAAGTAACCGGTCTTAGCTTAGGCTAAATTAAAGACCCGTTAGGATTCTAATAGGTTATTATAAACCTTCGTTCCAGAATAGGAGACCCAGTAAAAGATACTTGCACTTGCTTGTTGTGGTTATTACTTGCTCAGGTAAATACTTTTAACTTATTTTCCCTTATACGGGCTTGGGGTACGGTATATAAAATACCGCTTGGTCGGGCAATTGACCCTAACTCATTAGTACTTTGGTATTATCAATGTGACCCTTTTAAAAATTTAGTTTTGTTTGTTTTACGCCTTTGGGAGTTTAATGACCATGTCCCGGATATCCTTGGCATCATTTTACGAAATGGCCACGACCTTGACACGCGGGTGTAGGCGTACACCCGACAATGTGTCCATATTATTAAGGTATAACCGTTGGTTTCCCGCCACAGATTTATACTATGTGGTGTGTCTATTAACCTTAAACAGGAAGAAGAAGAACCACAGATGGGAGGTCCATCAAACCCCATCACAGAGATCAACTCTGCGCCTATGGCGCCACCAGTGGGTTTTGACACACCAATCCCTGCCTACGCCGGGTCCACGGCGTATAACCCTTTTGAGCAGCCGGCGCATACCCATTACAACTATGTTGATGTAGACCCATAACAGTAGGCATGGGACTACAATGCTAGTCACCCAGAGGGACCCTATGGTGGTCTTTGAACCACTGGTTACCCAACTTATGGGTACCAGCGCCCGCCACCTCCTCAACCTCTGTACCAGCCGCCACAGCCACAGTTGATCCCGCCTAAGCGCCAGCAAGAGGTCCTTGAGAGATTGGACCAATGTGAATAGGAAATCCGAACAGAGCGCAATAACACACGAGGCTTCTTCAAGGGATTATCAGATTTGATCAAAGGGAAGTCCAAGAGAAGGGGTCATTGAAGACCTTTTGTTTTATTTATTTTAGTTATAATCAAGTCCATGCGTGGACTTTTTGCTTCAGTACTCAGCCCCTGCGCGGGCTTGTCATTTTGTATTCTGCCCCTGCGTGGGCGTATCTTTTAGTTGACCCCTGCGTGGGTTTGTTTTGGTTTTTCCGCCCCTGCGTGGGCATTTATTTTCGTAGAAGTCCCGTTTAGGGCAAATGATGTACTGTTTAAAACAATTTATGAGATGTTCTAATTTAAATTTTCATTTTGTTTATTTATTATTAATTATGTGCATAAAACATGAAATAAATGAAAATAATTAAAACATCTGCCATCATAATTAAAATGGTAAAATCTAAAAAGGACAAAGACCTAGCCATGTGATATCATAAAACAAGGCCAAGATGGTAGTTCCATAATTAGATTAAGATCCATATTAACATCTCAATTTAGGACTATTCTGCGATAATTATTAAAGGAACCTTAGAGGTAAAACCTAGCCTTATGTTGTTGCAGACATGGCAAAAATGGTAGAACCCACATAATAGATTCCAATTATTGTTAACATCTGTTAATATGTTAACATTCGTGGCAAACTGTGAATCAGTAAAGTCACACAGGCCATCCTTTAAAAAGGGTTAATTTAAATTCCCCTAATTATATAACCGCTTCTTAGGGGTGAAGTGCCTGTGGGAAATAATTAAATGTCCTCTGTGACTAGAAACAGTGGTAGCTTATGACTCCCTGTTAATAACAGGTGACGAACTGTGGTTTAAACCTGAATACCGGGACTCTGTAAAATTCTTGGTTTATAATTAAATTAAATTGTCCTTGTGACTAGGCCTTATGTGCTATTATTAATTTATGATTTAGGATATTAATAAAGATCCTTAAATTCTAACAAATTAACCTAAAATGGCAATTTAAAACCATGGTTAATAAAATATAAAATACTCTAAATATAACATTGCCCATTAAATTCTATATGTAGCAATTGAAGCTACATGGCCGGGTCGGATGAAGTGAATAGTCATCCAGTGGAAAATCATGATAATGCCAGAATACAGTTGACTGGTGCGGAGCTGCAAGCACTAGTGAACAACGCCGTTGCAAAGGCTTTGGATAGACAGTACAGTGAGTCCTCTGGGACCCGAAGTAGAACCCTGTTTACACCTCATTCCAAACCAAAAACCCATTCTGAGGCTCATAGCAAGCCACCCTCTGTCCAGCCTAAGTCTAAGAAGGATGAACCTAAAAGGGATGATGATCGACACTCATCGAATGAGAACAGTGTTCACCCCAAGAAGATAGTGTTCGATAATGCACCCCGCTCTAAAGGATGCACATACAAGTATTTTGTATCATGCAAGCCCCGAGATTTCACTGGGGAGAAGGGCGCTGTAGATTGCATGACCTAGCTGGATGAAATGGACACTGTTGTGGACATTAGTGGTTGTGCTGAAAGGGATATGGTAAAGTTTGCATCCCAGTCATTTAAGGGTGAAGCCCTATCGTGGTGGAGGTCACTGATCCAAGCCTCTAGAAAAGTTGTTTTGTACAACATGTCATGGGAGCAATTTGTTGCTCTCATCAAAGAACACTACTGCCCTCAGCATGAGGTTGAAAAGATAGAATCCGATTTCCTATCGCTGGTCATGAAGAACCTGGATTGCCAGGCTTATCTCACAAGTTTCAACACCCTGTCAAGATTGGTTCCGTACCTTGTAACCCCGGAACCCAAAAGGATCGCACGTTTCATTGGGGGTTTGGCCCCAGAAATCAAAGCTAGCATGAAGGCCTCTCGGCCCGCTACATTAAGATCCGTAGCTGATATATCTCTGTCTCTCACTCTGGATGCAGTGAGACAGAGATCATTGAGAAATGCTGACATCGAGAAGAGAAAGCGTGAAGATGATGGTTCACGACGCTCAGATAAGAAGCGAAAAGGAAACAACGACCACAAGAAAGGGTCGGGATCCAATAAGGGTGATCAACAGTCAAGTGATAGGCCAAAGTGCATGATCTGCAAGAAGCACCATTTTGGGAAGTGCGGGTTTGAGCAGAAATCCCAATCCCAGCCTAAGGCACGTGGGATTTGCAAGTCCACTGAGCACAGGACTCTTGAGTGCAAAAAGCTGAAAGATGCAACTTGTTATAGTTGCAATGAAAAGGGGCATATCAAGACCAACTGCCCAAAACTGGTGAAGAAAGTTGAGGAAGGAAAAAAGACCAACGCCAGGGTTTTTCAGATGCATGTTCAGGAGGCCATCCAGAACGACAACGTTATAACCGGTACGTTTCTCATTAATGATGTTTTCGCAAGAGTATTATTTGATTCTGGAGCAGATAAATCCTTTGTGGATAATAAGTTTTGTGAATTGTTAAGATTGCCTGTTAAAGCCTTAAGTGCGAATTATGAGGTAGAATTAGCTGATGGGACTATGGAAACAGTTTCGACTGTGTTAGATGGATGTGTCATATCCATTAGGAACCACTCTTTTCCTTTATCCCTGTTACCCTTTAAGTTAGCCGGTTTCGATATAGTGTTGGGTATGGATTGGTTGTCGCATAACCAAGCCCAGATCGTGTGCAACAAGAAGCAAGTGGTGATCAAGACCTCGTCCAGGGAACCACTTACCATTCAGGGAGATACCCATCACGGATTGCCAGAGCAAGTGGCTATGCTAAAGGCATCCAGATGTTTGAGGAAAGGTTGTGTCATTTATATGGCACAGGTAACCATTGGTGAGGAAAAACCTAAGATTGAGGATATTCTAGTCATCTCTGACTACCCTGAAGTTTTCCCGGAAGAACTACCTGGTTTGCCACCAGATAGACAAGTGGAGTTCAGAATTGACATCATTCCAGGATCAGCTCCTATTGCAAGAGCACCATATAGATTGGCACCAACAGAAATGAAGGAATTGAGGACGCAGCTAGATGATCTGCTAGCCAAAGGTTTTATTAGACCTAGTTCGTCTCCATGGGGAGCGCCAATCTTGTTCGTCAAGAAGAAAGACGGTTCGATGCGTTTATGCATCGATTACCGTGAGCTTAATAAGGTCACTATAAAGAATAGGTATCCTCTGCCCAGGATCGACGATCTGTTCGATCAGCTTCAAGGAGCGAGCTACTTTTCCAAGATTGATCTAAGGTCAGGCTACCATCAATTGAAGGCCAAGGATGAAGATGTTCACAAAACTGCGTTTAGGACTCGTTACGGTCATTACGAGTTCCTAGTGATGCCTTTTGGGCTCACTAACGCACCTGCCGCATTCATGGATCTCATGAATCGCGTCTGCAAGCCTTATCTAGATAAATTTGTCATCGTCTTTATCGACGACATTCTCATCTACTCGAAGAGTCAAGCTGACCATGAGAAACATCTTCGATGTATTTTGAAGCTGTTACATCAAGAAAAGCTCTATGCCAAATTTTCTAAATGTGAGTTCTGGCTTCGAGAAGTCCAATTTCTTGGACATGTTGTGAGTGAGCATGGTATCCAAGTGGATCCCGCTAAGGTTGAAGCTGTCATGAATTGGCAGGAGCCAAATGTCACACCCCAACCGATGGCGGAATCATCGGGGCATGGCACTGAGCGAAACAGATTGTTCAGGAGTTTCCATAACAACTATCTATATAATCCAGTTAAAGATACGTCCCATACCGTATCCCGAATAAACAAATACATCATTACAGATAACATCCAAACAAGCAGTTCTGTTCCGACAACTCGGATTTAAGTTAATACAAAACATAAATATTGTTCAAATGCTCCTAAAGACCCAGTCTGACAAGATCTACAGACAACTATGCCCTAATTGCTTGTTCCTGACAGACAACTATTTGTTGGGGGCCTCTAAAGCTTTATTCTAGCTTCACTTCCCTAGCAAGCAAATATCTTAAACACCTGTCACATACGTTAAAATAAAGTCAATACATAAAATGTAAAGGTGAGCATACAAGTTTGATAATAGCATATAGAGTTCGAATAGTTTACGCATAACCAGCACGTACACACAGGGAAATGATGCATGTTAATTATCGACAAGGACCTATCGATACCAACGACTGCGGGTTGACTGTCCGAGACAGTTCGCAATACATGATTACCACCGTAATCCATGCAAGTAATTGTCCTTAACAACCCCCGTGTGAACGGGCGCTGAGTCCAAACTATAGTACTACGTTGCTAAGGCAGGTAGACAGCATTCCACGTGTAAACATAACAACAAGCATTCATTTAGTCACGTAATACATGCAATCGGTTAGCGTTCAAATAGTTTGAATAGTGTGTTCGATTGTGATTTTGATAAGTAACGTATGTAACACCCAAAAGTGCTAAAGCAAAAAAGGTTCGAGTATACTCACAGTGGTTGATTATGGATTGAAGGGAGCGCTGAGAGTAGGGTTAGCCTGAATAGTTCGATAGCATAACGATAAGTAACGCGGAAATGCAAACAAGTGTGAATGGATCGAATAGCCTGGTCGATCGAACAACAGGTTCGATCGAACGGGCTGTTCGTTCGGCTAACAGTCCTGTTCGATCGGCCGGTAGGCTCGATCGGCTGGCCCATTCGAGTGGGTTGTTTCTTCCTCTGATGTGTTTGTGTATAGTGGATTGAACTTTTGAAGTTTTCGTTGTAGTATTTGAGAACACTGAAGTGTTCTTACCTTTCAGGTCGATCGATCGAACGGTCTGTTCGATCGGCCGGCTTAACCGATCGGCTAGGAACTTCAGAAGTAGTTCTCAGCAGGATGTCACTCGATCGAACAGCCTATTCGATCGGCTGGCATTCCATACTACGAACGAGTTGCAAAATCGATTAAGTGCTGAAGCATAGTATCTCATGATCCAAAGAGTAATGTTTATCAATCGATTAGCATATTCGATCGAACATCACTTCGTCAATAGCATACTTCATGAAGTTTGAAAAATGAATAGTGTGGAACCATGTGCTAGCCGATCGGCTGGCCCAGCCGATCGGCTGGTATGTCCGATCGGCTGGGCTGTTCGTTCGAACAGCCTAGCCGTTCGGCCAGCATTTCTGACCTGGTCGGCCTTTCGTCTAACACTTGGCTGTCTTGATTGTTTTGGCATGACTTTAACGTATTTTGACAGCGAGGTAAACCGTAGAACGTGGGTTCTTACTTGCTTCACCGGTTCGGACAGGAATCACCCAAGTCCGGCCGGTGAACTGTTCGGAACGGTAGTTTGATGTTTAACCCGAAATCGGTGAACCTCGTAGATAGAATCCGAATCTTGAACCTCTTGACTGTTAGAATGATTAGTTAGTTGGTTCGAGCTTCGTTTCCATCGGTTTTAAGGTTTTGAGTGTAAAAGAGTTGAAAGAAAGTTGGAAATCCTTCTTTCAATCTTCTTTTCCATGAGAAAGATTCTTACAAAATCTTAGTTTGTTTATGTGGAAATCGGTCAGATCTAAGCTATTAACGGTTGAATGAGGCCAAAGTATGATGTTCTTCAAGAACACCATGATGACATCACCCAAGAACACTTAGATCTTGGTGATTTCACGGTTAGAAATCAAGTTTTGAAAGATAGAAAGGTGTAGAATCGTGTAATGATAAAAAACGTACAAGAATTAGAGTGAAAACTTACCGGAGTTGAGAGAAATCTGAGAAAAGGTGAAGAATAAGGGCTGGTTCGGTCAGAGCTTTCCAAAAGTAGAAAGAGTGACAATGACAGGGCTATTTATAGGCTCAAAAAGAGGAAAGTGGTAGCCAATCGGCCAGGATCTCCGATCGGCTGGGCTGCTCGATCGAACAGCATGTTCGATCGGTGATTCCTGTTCGATCAGGAACACCTTCTTGAGTGTTTCGCGACGATTTTCGATGTTTCGATTTCGATGGACGACGTTACGAATAAGATAGAGTTCCTAGTCAAATTACTTTCAGTCCCAACTACTATATCTAACATACAATCATCTATAAGTCACATTTCGATGTCGGTTTCGATTGAGTTGATTGCTTTTCGAGTTCGATGATTGACGAGTCGATTAACTTGATTATTGATTGATTAACTTTATCGCATTGTTACTTCCTACTATTCACAGTCGTAAATCGGTCGCATTGATTAAACATTCGGTCATTTCATTTAGACAACACTTACTCCACATAATACAAAAAAAAAACAAAAAGAAACATTAACAGTCAAAGAAGTCAAAGTTGACTTGGACTTTGACTTTGACTTTGACATTCGAAAACACGGGGTGTTACATCAAAGACGCCTACGGAGATTCGCAGTTTCCTAGGATTGGCAGGATACTACAGACGCTTTATCGAGAATTTCTCAAGAATTGCAGCACCCCTGACTCTTCTAACTCGCAAGAATAGCAAGTTCAATTGGGGGCCTAAGCAGCAAGAGTCATTTGATATTTTGAAGTAGAAGTTGAGCAATGCTCCTGTGTTGACATTGCCTGATGGGATTGAGGAGTTTGTAGTATATTGTGATGCATCACACACAGGGATGGGTTGTGTGTTAATGCAGAAAGGCAAAGTCATTGCCTATGCTTCACGACAGCTAAAGGTGCACGAGAAGAATTACACCACCCATGACTTGGAATTGGGTGTCGTTGTATTTGCACTTAAGCTTTGGAGGCATTACCTGTATGGAACTAAGTGTGTGATCTATTCTGATCACAAAAGCCTTCAACATCTGTTCATTCAGAAGGATTTGAATATGAGGCAGCGACGTTGGATGGAAACTCTGAATGATTATGATTGTGAAATAAGATACCATCCAGGCAAGGCCAATGTGGTCGCAGATGCCTTGAGCAGAAAAGAAAGAGTGAAGCCAATAAGAATCAATGCCAAGAACATTGAAATCAAGAATAGTCTGAATGAAAGGTTGTTAGCTGCACAGAAGGAAGCTGTGTCAGAAGCTAACTATCCCAATAAAAAGCTAGGAGTGACTGAAGAACAGTTATCCTATGGCAAAGACGGAATCCTGAGATTAAATGGAAGAATATGAGTTCCTGTTTATGGAGGACTTCGAGATGTTATCCTCCAGGAAGCCCACAGTTCCAGATATTCCGTTCATCCTGGAGCGGATAAGATGTACCAGGATGTGAAGGCAAATTATTGGTGGATAGGCTTGAAGAAGTCTATAGCCACCTATGTAGCCAAATGTCTGACGTCTGCTCAAGTCAAGGCTGAGCATCAGAAACCGTCGGGTTTGCTACAACAGCCTGAAATTCCCACTTGGAAATGGGAAATGGTGACAATGGATTTCATCACCAAGTTGCCTAAGACGCAGAAGGGAAATGATACTATATGGGTCATAGTTGACAGACTGACCAAGTCAGCTCATTTCCTACCCATTAAGGAAATTTACAGTTCGGACATGTTGGCCCAACTGTATGTTGATAAAATCGTATCCCTGCATGGGGTACCAGTGTCTATTATCTCTGATAGGGATACTAGATACACTTCGCATTTTTGGAAGATTTTCCAACAATCTCTGGGGATGCAATTGAACTTTAGTATAGCTTACCATCCTCAGACAGATGGGCAGAGTGAGCGTACCATCTAGACATTGGAA
Source organism: Helianthus annuus (assembly GCF_002127325.2). Lineage (NCBI taxonomy): Eukaryota > Viridiplantae > Streptophyta > Magnoliopsida > Asterales > Asteraceae > Helianthus > Helianthus annuus. The sequence goes on along the minus strand of NC_035442.2, from coordinate 108,358,762 downwards.
GACATGCTTCGGGCATGTGTGATTGATTTAGGAGGTAGCTGGGATAGGCACCTACCTTTAGTCGAGTTCTCCTATAACAATAGCTATCATACCAGCATTCAGGCTGCGCCTTTTGAGGCACTATACGGTAGAAAATGCAGAACGCCCATTTGTTGGGCAGAAGTAGGAGACACTCAATTATCAGGTCCCGATCTAGTCTTTGAAACGACGGACAAGATTGTCCAATTCGTGACCGCCTGAAAGCTGCCCGGGACAGGCAGAAGAGCTATGCTGATAAAAGGCGAAAACCCATCAAGTTTGAGGTTGGTGATAAAGTTTTGCTCAAAGTATCACCCTGGAAGGGGGTGATGCGATTTGGTAAGAAAGGTAAGTTAAGCCCGAGGTATATAGGACCATTCGAGATCATCGAATGTGTTGGGTCTGTGGGTTACAAGTTAAACTTACCTGAAGAGCTCAGTGGTATTCACAATGTGTTCTACATCTGCAATCTGAAGAAATGTCTAGCTGATGAATCACTAGTCATACCACACACAGATGTGCATATAGACGAGAGCTTGAAATTTGTGGAAAAACCTGTGTCGATTGAGGATCGACAGGTAAAGAAGCTTCGAAGGAAGTATGTGCCTATTGTCAAGGTCAAATGGGATGGCCTTAGAGGTCCCGATTATACGTGGGAGTTAGAGTCCACAATGAAAGAAAAATACCCTCAATTATTTCAGTAAATCTCGAGGTCGAGATTTATTTTAAGGGGGTGAGGATGTAACACCTCGAAAATTCCTGTCCAATAAAATAAAGACACGTGTCATGTGGGACAAACATGTCAGGAACCCGGGTCAAATAAAGATGTATGGTAGGATTTAAAAGGGGCGTCATGTTATTAAAGATACCTCTGAATGACCCAAGGGCGACATGTTATTAAAACACCTCTGAGCGACCCGAATCATAAATCCCAAGATCCTTAAATTGTTATGATAAACATCTAGCCGGTTGTTTTTAAATAAATAAAGTTTCATCTATTATATGGAAATTGGATCATTAGGAATGTTACTACTAAAATCCTGATTTAAATCCTTGTATAAGGGGGATTGAACTAGCTAAATAAAACATGTTTAACCTTTGTGAGAATCCAAGAAGAATTCTTGGTAATTTCCGTCAATTCCATCTTCCCACATGAATCCAAGATATATTGAAAACATGTAAGGGATATACAAGCATGCAATGGCTGAGCAAGAAGGTCCCACAACTGAAAAAGATGGCATGGATTCGGACTTGTATGATTGCATGGTCAAGGCTTGAAAGTTTGCAAATTTTGTCCTCTGACCATCGGTTACGGACCGAAAGGGTCATGGCTTACGGTCCGTAAGATGCATACCTGGGCGATTTCAGCAAAGGCGGTTACGGACCGCAAACATTCAAGCATACGGTCCGCAAGAGGAGCATACGGACCGCAAGAGCTTAGGCTTATGGTCCGTAAGCCTGTCGCTGGCAGCAGAAAATGGACAGCTGCCTGTTCAGCCTGTTGCACCGCCTTATTGTTAAGGTTTTCGAAACCAGGGACTTGCTAGGCAGTATTTAGCCTATTAGGGACACATGGGATGATCTTGTAACCATCCTAGACTTGCATGTCTTGATCTTGAGCACATTTGTTCACTATATAAGAGCATGAAGTGGTAACCATTTCATTTGCTCACTTGGAACTTTTGATTCAAGACATTTCTGGAGCTCCTGGTCAGCAACCATTTTCTCTTAGGCTCCATAAGCATCATTAGGACTCTTGTAAGTGTCCTTAACCTTCCTTAATCCATTTTAGCTTAGTTAATTAGCTAAAAGTCAAACCATCGTAATTAAGGTTTGACTTCGAGATTAGTCCATAATTACTCAGTCAAATCTCGAATTAAAAATACCTATAAGTAGGTAATTATGTGGGTAACAAACCCTTAAAAAGGTATTATCAGATTCCCACTCTAACCATGTAAATTGTCGAGTCAAAGTACACTTTAAAAAGTCAACAGAATGCTTAAATCCAAATTAACACATAATTAGCAATGTAGGATACATGCAACCTGTTTGATCATTAATATAACTTGGTAACTAATGTAAGAACATGTCCCAACAGGTTCAACTCAACAATTTTCTGTTTAGACCCAGTTTGGAACCGAAAGTCGCATAGTTTGACTTTCGCTTTGACTTTCAGTTCTGACCCGTTTTAGTCAAGATTAAGATTGCCTTAGAGCTTCTTTTGGACCTAGTAACATGTTAGTATAACCCTCTGTGATTATACGGCTTAGTTCACTAGTTGTCTAATTATTATGCAAATTTCCGTTAAATGCCCATATGTTGACCATTATGCCCAAATGTCCATAAAATATGATTTTTGAAAATGTAAAAGGGTTAGAAATCTTAGTTACTGAATTATAGACTTGTACCAGAAATTTGACACCAGTTTGAGGTCTAGATTAAGAGTTATGCTCATTAGCGTAATTGGAAGCTTTCTTAGTAATTAATTAGCATAATTAGCATGTAGCCTATCTAAACCCGAATTTTTACACAAAACTTTATACCTACTGTTATATGATAATATTTTGGGAATTTTAAAAATTTTTATTTATTTTTAGGCTGAGCATAACTTAGTGTTCTAAGCTTAATTCGGCTAATGCCGGTTTTGCCATTTTGGGCTATAAAATGAGTTTTTTAAATCCTTTTGACCTCAAAACTTTTTCTACTGATTTATTATGATAAATGTATTATTTTGAGCCTTCTGGAATTATAAAAATATCAGCTTTTCTTTGAAAACCCGGAAATGGCTCCAAATCGCCTTTTTAGGCATTTTTATGACATAGTCTATGTCAAAACTAGTTTATATATATAAGAGTTAATACCTACTAATATATTTAGTAAAATTCTATATTGTAACAGTAAACAAAAGTTTGAAACTCAGATTTCCAGTTTTGACCTTTTAGGCTTATGTGAAATTACCAAAATGCCCTTTCGGTGCATAGGATGGTTATAATTAATAAAATTCACATACATATGATATCCTACTGTTATAACATAGTAAACTAAGCATATTTACTGATTTATTCAGATAGATAACTCATATTGCTAGTTTAACTCTTTTATACCCTTTAAAATGACCAAAATGCTCTTATGAGGCGTAATTTGAGTTTAAAATCATTTGGGGGCATAATAGGACATATCTTGCTGATATCACAACATATTTGGTGCATATAATCTTAGGAAACTTGTATATGATTTATATGGTTACCCGTTACGCGCTTTCGCGTTCGGATCAGCTTATGTAACTAGTTTACGCGTGTTAGCCGAAACGGGTCAAACCATATCATCTTTATCCCAAAATCCAGAATGTGTTTAGTTTACCCATATTATACAAGTCTCCAAACTTGTTGGGTCTAAATCACATTCCTTCCCGGTTGTCGCCTTTCATGCGATAAAACCGTATTTATCCTTTAAAACTAACCGGTCTAAGCTTAGGCTAAATTAAAGACCCGTTAGGATTCTAATAGGTTATTATAAACCTTCGTTCCAGAATAGGAGACCCAGTAAAAGATACTTGCACTTGCTTGTTGTGGTTATTACTTGCTCAGGTAAATACTTTTAACTTATTTTCCCTTATACAAGCTTGGGGTACGGTATATAAAATATCGCTTGGTCGGGCAATTGACCCTAACTCATTAGTAGTTGGGTATTATCAATGTGACCCGTTTAAAAATTCAGTTTTGTTTGTTTTACGCCTTTGGGAGTTTAATGACCATGTCCCGGATATCCTTGGCATCATTTAACGAAATGGCCACGACCTTGACACGCGGGTGTAGGCGTACACCCGACAATGTGTCCATATTATTAAGGTATAACCGTTGGTTTCCCGCCGCGGATTTATACTATGTGGTGTGTCTATTAACCTTAAACCCGGCACGAACCGGGCGACTGAACGCATAATAAACATGTAAATCTTTTACAAGATTAGATTTAATTAATTATCGCAAGTTCTCAAAAGTTTTGTGCCATGTGCATTCAAATCAAATTTTAAAACCTTTTCAAAATGAGTCAGTTAAATTCTATTTACCAGTGTAAACTGATGTATTTTCCCCAAAAAGATTAAGTACAGGTTCTACACGTAATAGGCTGGCTACTCCTTAGCATCGTTAGAGTCTCGCAAGCTTGGGATGCCATTCATCTGTTGAACAATTTTCTTTTTTTATGTTGATCCGCATGTGGATATATTTCAGCTACTGTGTGATACTGGATATTACATTTTATATGGTTGAAATAAATCTATTTTATTGCTTCCACTGTGTATTATAATTTGTGTTGTTTGACTATGATGATATCAACTACGTCACGATACTCCCCCACCGGGCCCACCAGTGACACGTGGAAATTAGGGGTGTGACAATTATTGGTGGCTGAATCTCAAGAATGATGTTGCTACGTACGTTGGAAAGTGCTTGACCTGCGCTAAGGTCAAGGCGGAGTATCAGAAACTGTCAGGCTTGTTGCAACAATGTGACACCTGTGTCACCACGAACACCAAACAAATGCCAAACCTATGAAACATTGTGTCTCATACCTGGGATTTGTATAAATATGTGTATCCTTTGCACATATCAATTCTTGTTCAATTCCGAGCTTTAAATCGCTTTCTGGAAAGTTATACGCGCACTGGTGCGTAAACGTAATCAGTTTAGCGCGACAAACACTCCGGAATAGTGAAATAGGCTTAACATACTTTAAATGACCTTTACATAACTTAGAAATAAGTTTTGGAAGGTTTGGTATGGCAAAAACAAGTTTATTCGATCGCAGGGACTATTTGCGTCAAACTGCGAAACTATACCGATTCGTAAGGTAACGAATAGTCCGGAACTTGATCATAAGCTAAACATACCATATATAACCTAAACATAGCTTAGAAATAAGCTTTGATAGGTTCGGTGTGCGAAAACATGCTTATATGATCTTACAGGGACTAAAAGTGTCAAAAATGGCATAAGTTTGCATTTTCGCGCATATCTTACGTTCTGGACACATATGGACATCCAAAATTTTTGTACACACTAAAATATTTTTATTTTAGTGATCGGCATGCAAAAATTCCATTCGTCGCTTAATTTGGATCGATTTTGCGTTCGTTACGACTTCCGTCGTAATTAACCGAACAACGCGATTGTACGATCAAACGAACCGACATCCGAGATATTTTTGAGCATGTTTTGAGTCCCCTATACTTTAACTTCATTTTAGAGCCTTGAAATGAGGTTAAAGGGGTTTAAACGCATCGAAAAAGGCTTTAAACACGTGCAGGGACCATTTCTGCCAAACTTTGAAAGTTCAGCCTACACCGTCGCGTAGCGCGACGACCATAAGGCTTTATGGTCGCGCTACGCGACCATCACATCTGGGCAGAAACATTGTTTTCAGCATCAGTTTGATAATTCAGGGACCTTTCTTGCAATTCCTTTGTGTGGTGACCAAGTTAGCACCTCTCCAAGCAAAGTATAGCTGTCAATTACACTTGTATGGTTGTGATTCATTGCTTAATGGCTAAACAAACCACTTGTCATGATCTTGTTGATCACCAACAAGTATAAATAGGCCACTCCATTCACTTGTTCATTGCTCATTCCTTCTTTCTCTCCTTCACATCTGCTTTGGAGCTCTCCTAAGCTGAATTGGGACTTTGTCTTCTTGTTGAAAAGATAGCAAGGACCCTTAGTGAGCTTCTTTCATTCTTTTATTAGCTTTTTCCTTAATTTGTGCAGAAAGTCAAAACGTTTGGCCGACAGTTTGACTTTCGGTTTTGATCATCAATTGGTCAAGTCAAAGTTCAATTGAACTTTGAAACGTGATTGTAATCACGATAGTTATAATCCTTCGTGATTATAGCCGCTGATTACCACGTTAACTAGTTGTAGTGTCGAGTCAAAGTTTCGGTCAAAATGCGTTTTAGCACGCATTTTGCAACGGAACTACTTTAGGGTATCAAAACGCTTTGTTTTGATACCAAATCAGTAGGTTAGACATGTTTTGACATGTTTAACTCGACACTATTAGATTAGTGCTTGTTTAGGGTCGTAAGGTAAGCGGTCTAAACAACCGCTTAGCCTTTCGAACCCGACCCATTTGGTCGATCTTTAAGATCCGACCAAGCTTAGTTAGTGATCATAGTTGCATAGGAAATAACCACTGAGGTTATACCTTATGATCACATAGGATTGGTTAGTCGTATGCTAGTTAGCTTGTATGCCCATAGGAAATGACCAAAATGCCCTTTTGAAGCTAAAATCCATATTTTGATTATGTGAACATATTTTTGACATATAATCTGAATTAGTAACATGTTTAGGGATAATTGGGCATGTAAGACTTGACATAGCACATAGTTAACCATCCGAACATAAGTTTTACGCAAACGACGCATTATAGTGGCTTATACTACCATAATGGGTCGAAACGGGTCAAAAGCACTTAGGTAAACTTCCAAATCAGAACGTTAGGTCTATTAAATCATGCCATATGAGTTGCAATACTCATTTGATTTATAGAACTTCATTCTATCCTATCTTCCGATTTAGGATCCGATTGTTTAACATAGTGATCCATACTAGGTGCCACTTGATTCCTTGATTTCCTGAGCTTTGTTAGGACACTTAATCAAGGATACTTGCAATCTCAAGTGAGTACATAGTCCCCTCTTTTACTGTTTTCAATTGTTTTGGGGTGAAACATATATGCCTATCTGTTATTTTCCTGATTTTAAACTATATGATTACACATGCTTAATACATATTCTTTTGACAAATTAAACAATTACCTATGGTTTAAACACTGATTTTCCAAAACTTAATAAACAAATTGTTGGATTGTACCATTTTTATACATTCACCCACCCGATTGGTAGTATGATATAGCGCTATAGGACTAGACACCCCATTCCTGTTGTATGGAATGTCAGAAACCAAATTTTAACCAAATAGAAATTGCCTTCGTGGTATTTCTATAGTCTCCAAAGTGTAGTTTGATACACTAAGGCTTGAATGAATACCAAATTACACTCTCTTTGTATATGTTGATATACTACAAAAGTACAGTTTGATGTGCTCTCAAATGTGATCTACCAAAGTATATTTTGATATACTAAGTACAAAATCCAACATATGTTTTAACATACTACTTTGTTATTTACCAAAGCATAGTTTGATATGCTACTGTTTACCAAAGTATAGTTTGATATACTACCAACTTTGTTATTTTAAACTAAAGTAGATTTTGATATACTATCTAAAGCATAGTTGATATGCTACTTTTAACCAAAGCATAGTTGATATGCTATTTACAAACCAAAGTATAATTTGATATACCACCAATACTTTTATTCTTAAACCAAAGTATACTTGAGATATACTACCGAAACTATTATTTTAATTACTAAAGTATATTTTGATATACTATCCATTTAACTATTTCAAAACTAAAGTATACTATGATATACTATTTGTACAAACTTTTCAAAACCAAAGTATATTTTTGTCTATACTATAAACCCGTTTTCCAAAACGACACATTTTCAGAAACAAAACTTTTACATTAGATTCATGGCTATTTTGAAAAACATAAAACCTTTTCTCATATTATCTAAAGCCATGAATCTAATACACAAAATCCTATGTTACTCACAGGCATTTTTATGCTGACGTACCATATTTTCATATATGTTTCAGGTACTGCTATGTGATGATTGTTGATGCACGCTACATATAGGATGGACTTGTGCCTTAGCGACTTAAAACTGAGAAACAATTATTTGTTTTATTATAAATTGTACCAAAACATTGAATTCAATAATTCAATAAAACAAAACTATTTAATCCACGGTTGTGAAACAATGATTCTGTTACAACACTCCCCGACGTTTCCGCCACGTTTTGTTGTTTTACGTGGTCGGGGTGTGACAAACAACCAGAGATTCCTGTATGGAAATGGGAACAAATATCAATGGATTTTATAACTAAATTACCCAAGACCCCTAGAGGCCATGATATGATATGGGTAATAGTTGATCGATTGACCAAGTCTGCACACTTCCTGCCGATAAAGGAAAAGGATAACATTGGAAAGCTTGCCGAATGGTATCTAAAAGAAATTGTGGCACGTCATGGAGTGCCTACTTCAATTATTTCCAGCAGAGATGGACGCTTCGTATCGAGAATCTGGCAATCTTTTCAGGAGGCCTTTGGATCTCAACTGGATCTAAGCACGGCCTTCCATCAGCAAACCGATGGTCAGAGCGAATGGACAATACAAACCCTTGAAGACATGCTCCATGCATGTGTCATGGATTTAGGTGGCAGCTAGGATACCCACCTACCCTTGGTGGAGTTTTCCTATAATAACAGCTATCACACAAGCATTAAAGCCGCTCCGTTTGAAGCTCTGTATGGTCGCAAATGTCGCTCACCCTTGTGTTGGGCAGAAACTCGTGATAAACAGCTAATTGGTCCCGAACTAGTCCAAGAAACAACTGACAAGATCTTTCAGATCAGAAACCAGATCAAAGAGGCTCGTGATCGACAGAAAAGCTACGCCGACCGAAGACGGAACCGTTAGCTTTCTAGGTGGGAGACATGGTTTTGTTAAAAGTCTCGCCTTGGAAGGGTGTAGCAATGTTCGCGAAACGTGGGAAGTTGAATCCATGATATATCGGTCCATTCAAGATTTTGGAGAAAATTGGTACCGTGGCGTACAAATTGGAATTACCGGAGGAATTAAATGGTGTACACGATACGTTCCACGTATCAAACCTCAAAAAGAGTCCAACTCAAGAAACTGTTGTCATCCCTGCGGATGAGGTATTGAAGACAAACTCCAATTCACAGAAGAACCCGTTGGGGTAATGGGCTGGAAGGTCCAGAAGACAAGGAGAAGTCGCATTAAGTTGGTTAAAGTACGTTGAACTCGAAACACAGGCCCAAGTATACTTTGGAACGTGAGGACCAGTTCAAAGCCACGTACCCCCACTTGTTCGAAGAAGCTCCTGCGAGAGATAACTCAGCATGAATTTCGGGACGAAATTCTTTTAACAGGGGGAGACTGTGACAACTGGCCCAAAACTGGTAATTTCTGTACTATTTTGATTAATATTTATTTCCTGCATTTATGTGTTTACACGTCAACATTATGTGCTTAGTTGGTATGCAATTAAATTCATGCATGATTCATACATAAACTGTCACACCATACAATACTTTAAGCGTTGTGTCTAATTGATTCGTAAGCTCACCGATTAGACAAGCTGCGGCAACATGTTTGTAGAAAACAATCAGACAATAGAATTAGGACTTAGAAGTAGGTCCAACATCAAAAATACGTTGGAAACTAAGTAGGTGAACAAAAGTTAACATAAACACTTTCTGGAAGCTAAAACCGACACTAAAAAGTACTTGAAACGCACTTTAAATACAGAATTCTGCAGAATTCAGCAAAAATCAGCAAATAAACACCAAAATATTATGCAGAATTAAGGTTTAAATGTCCAGAATAAATTGTAAAGTGTCGGGAATAAAAACTATCATAAAAGATACCTCATAACTTACAAAACTGCGTAATTTAGCACTTTAATGAACCGATAACCGAACGAATAACCGGACACTACCCAAAACACCAAAACCAGACTAGAAGCATTGTTTTAGTGATATAAAGATAGTTATGGTACTAGAACACCTTAAAAATCATAAAAGACCTGTTGGATCTGAGTTTGATTTTGATTGTATTTTGTGTTTGAAATTTAGATGAAAGTGGATGAGTGTGCAGCGGAATTAAGATGAAAACAAACTTTGCATACAATCAAACGAGAGTAATACTTTGATCAAACATCTTTACACAATGAACCGAAAGATTGAATTTATTTCAACAACGATTACAATGATTGATGAATGAATGCAAACTCCCCCTCAGCCAGAGCTCAGTTGTTTGTTCGTGCAAAGAAGACGAATGATGCAAAAGAGCTAATAGAACAGTACAAAGTACTGAACTATTTATAGGCACTTGCAAACTACTGAGCATCTTAGCTGACGTCACCATGAAAGTGACATCTAACCTCCTAACAAACTCTAACCTCTGATCTATACAGACACTGCTTGTGTTAACTACTGCTAATACATTCTATTACAAAACAGACTTTAGAACAGCTGCTGCAACCTTCTACTGCTGTGAACCCAGCAGCACTTGTCCGGATTAGCAGTGCTTGACTCAAAGCAGTAGATTGAATCAGCAGGACTTTAGTCTTCCATCAGATCTTTTACTTGAGCAGCAGTTGTAGGTCAACACTTTGCAAGATCAGCAGATAGGAGGTCATCAGTTGTTGTAATCACTTTCAAGGGGAGAGACTTGTATGTAAACATCTGCTTATTCTGGATCCACTGCTCTGATCCAGTTTTGGCTTTAATTATTTGTTCCTCTGATAGGGTTCAATCCCAACAATCTCCCCCTGGAACAGATAATGCCAAAACTCTTCATTATTGTGGACATTTTATTGCCTCATTAACAGCTCCCTTATCTGACCTTTAAATTGTAATTCAAAGTCAAGGGCATTTGTGTCTTCATCATCCCTGCTAAGTGGAAGATCAAGGAGATCCTGCAAATCTTCAAGACTCAGGCCAAGAGCTTGTTCCCTTGATATTTTCTCCACTTCTCCACCAGACCTGAGCAAAGTCAATACGCAGGTCTTTTTATCAGTTTCCCACTTTTGTATTTTTGAGCCTGGTGGGTTTCTTGGGAGATGCTTATTTGCAGAAGTATTTGGTGAGGCTGGCCTGTTCATAATTGGCTGAGCAGTTTGTGCAGATTGACCCAACCTAAGAGTTTCTATGATCATTTTCTTTATGCCTTCTTTTACAAGGTCATCTCCTTTTATCAACTCTTGGATGGTTTCAGCTCCCAACTGTTTGTGTATCCTTCTTTTGTAGATGGCAGTACCAGTTGGAGCAGTGGCTCTCCTGACTTGCAGCTTTGATGGTCTTTTTGAAACCTCTGCTTCAGGATAGTCAGGCTTTTGAGGAACTTTTGGATCTTTCTTTCTTAATTCCTCCAACCTTTTGTAGGTTGTCCTGACCACATCTTCTTTCCATCTTGCAACTTGTCTTTTGTTACCATATTCAGCAGCAACCAGTTCTTCTCTCATTCTTTTCAGTTCTACCTGTTTGTCAGGTACATTCTTTCTAAACGTTGCCCAATCAGGAGGAGTGTGAGTGACTTTCCTTTTTATCATGTCTTGAATTCTTGCTGCTTCAATTTCAAGCTCAGGAACAGTCCACTCTTTGTACATGTGTCTCTCTCCTTTATATCTTTTGTGAATCATAATGCTTTCAATGTAGTCTTTCTTCAAAGTTTCAGCTGCTCTTTCTGAAATTTGTTGACTGACATTCTTTGCAAAACGTTTTAGGGAACTGACTTGTGTGAGCAGATATTGGTAGTATCTAGAAATTTCTTTGTCAGATTTCCCTTGTGTGTTTCTTTTCGAGATATCCTCTGCTTGCTTGGCCTTTATCTTCAAATATTCATCAACATTTTTGGGCCAGGGATATCTTTTGATTGATGGCAAACTCCTTTTGGCAGGGTCATCCTCATAATAAAAGGATTTTATTTCTTCTCTAACAGCTTCCAGTTCAAGAGGAAATTAAACACCTGCAGGAGGTAAGGGCTTGTGCATTGGAACTGAAGAAAGAGGAACTGGTTTTGGTATTTTGACAAGAGCTAAAGATTTTGAAGATGTTTGGGATGGTGAAGTGACATCATCTTTAAGAATTAGCCTTCTCCTCTTTATTTGAGGAGGGACTGATGATGTTTTGGATGGAATGGTGGTTGTAGTGGCAGTGGTTTGTGATGGACTAACAGTTGTTGAAACAACTGGTGTTCCAACCACTGTTTTCTTTACAGCAGATGTTATAACAGCTGCTGTCTTCTGCCTTTTGGCAGGAGGTGATTTTGTTTTTGGTGGTGATGGAGATAAGGCAGTGGATGTAGTGTGTGTTGAGGTGGTGTGTGTTGAAGTGGGAGCAGATGTTGAAACCACTGAAGTACCAACAACAGTAGATACAACAGGAGTTACAACAGCTGTTTTAGGTGGTGGTTTTGGAGCAGACTTTGAACGTCTGGTTGGAATGGATTTGGGTAGCCTGATTCTTCTTATAGGCTTCTTCTTTTCATCAATAAGATTTTCATCATCTCTTGATCTTGAAGTACCCTGATCCGGATAATCAACCCTGGCTTTCTTTTTGGCCTCTCTATCCCTTTTTACACATGCAACTGCTTCTGCAAGTGCATTTGTGGTCACATCAATTTTCTTGCTTCCATCTGGCAGAGGGATCTTTTTGGTCAATTTGAATTTTCTGGTGCAATGTAAAGGCCATCCTCTATTCCCTTTCTTCTCCATTCCTGAATTTTCTCCCCCTTTTTGGCATTATCTTCGGGAAGTTTATCAATGAAGAAAACTGGTGGAGGAGCAGTGCCAGTGGTGTGCAGGATCTGAGATTTGAGAGCCTTTAGATCTGCCTGGGTGTTTTTGAATCTTGACTCCATTGCATTTCGCAGCTGTTGAACATGTTTTTCATGTTGCAGATCTGCTATTTTTGCTTGTTGATGGAGAAAAGGTTGAAATAGATTCCAGAGCTCTTTGGTAGCAGATGCCTGTTGTGGAGCAGGTGCTGGAGATGGAACAGCAGTGGATTGTACCTTTTGTACTTGTAACAACTGTTGTAGCATATCTTTGAGTTCTGCAACAGAGTTATCAAGTTTTTCAACACGAGCCGTCAATTTCTGGTACTTTAAACCATCACCCAACTTAATGGGATCATCTGATTTCCCACTAACAGTGGTTTTATCAGTGGTAGAGGTAGGGAGTTTACTCCAAACATTAACCACTGATGCCCCTTTTTCTTGGTACTGGGGTCTTCTTCCTTCAACACTTGACAACCTTTTGATGTTGCCAGTAGGATGGATAAATCCACTGGTGGTTGGCAGAGGTGCTATAAAAGGAATTGCCTCCAAGGAAGACTTATTGATGTAACCACTGTCCAACTGTAAACCAGTGGGTTCAACAGTTGTAGTGGCTGCTTCACTTGGATTACCACAAAGAGTTACTTGTAACTCAATGGGTGTAACCTCCTCAGGTTGTGTTGGTGGGTTAGCAAAGAATGATACATCAGGCTCAGTCAATTGTTGAGGTATATTCTCATTAACAGGTGATTGATAAGGACTAGGTAATGCCTGGTTCAAATCGATTGCATCCAACAGTAGTTGTGTTTTTGGTGGAATTGTGGATGTGATGGTGGGTGTAGAAAAAGGATTTGCCCCGGGCATTGAGCTGTGGATGATGGAAACGAGTGTATCCAGAGCATCATAATGTGGTGGCCCTTTGTGTACAACCTGTTCTTTTTGTGAATAAGCAGGAGGAGTTATGGTTATGGGTTGAGATATTTGTACTAACTGCTGTGAGGAAGAAGCAGCAGTGGTTTCTTGTGACATTTGTGTTGTCACAGGCATTAACACTGGTATCTCATCCTCCAGAGTTGCCGTTTTCATTGGTTTGGGGGGTTTTGGATTTTTCTTTTTGTTTTGCTTTTTGGGATTGGTAGGTGTGGGTTTCAAAACAGTTGGTCTGCTGCTTTGATCACCTAGAGCAGTAGGCTCAGCAGCAGATACCTGAGGAGCAGTGGTAGCTGCTAAATTCTGCTCAGGCACCCCTGCTTGTGTTTTGCAAGGTGCTAACATTCGTGAAAAAGTTTAAGATGTTAGGCAGTTTATTACAGTTATCTCACCTTGGTTTATTAAAGCTAAATCATCCTTACTGAATTTCTTTCCAAATAGTAACTTAAAAACCTTGGAAACAGTAAGAATGATTTGGTTTCAACATTATTAACCAAATCTTTAAAGATTTCCCGAGAATAGTTAAAATTTTCTTCTTGAAGAATTGCATATCCCAGATTTTGAATCTTTATAGGGATCTCATTAAAAGAAGTGGTTTTGTTTGAAACACATAGTAGAAGGGTATGAAATAGGAATCTGGTTGCAGGAGGAAAATAACCTTTTTCTAAGGTAAGTTTCTTCATCATTGTGGCTTCATACCCTCGTTCAATGAAGTCAATGTGCAACTCGTTTTTAGTGAAGGAAGTTTTACCTGCCTGATCATCGAGTTGAAAGACTTCGGAGATGGATTGTGGCGTGATTTGGACCTTTTTACCCTTTATAGAAGAGTGTATGGTGGTTGCAATGTCTCCTTGTTTTTCAAGGGTTGCATTCTTCCAAAACTCCCTTTGGGTCGCCAAATAGATTGGTGCATCGGCGGTGAACAAAGTTTTGTACTTTGATTTTGCCATGATGGAAATAATGGAATCGAAAACATTGGTGGTTCCTAGTTTTGTGAGAAGACCCAGGAGATTGTGAGATGATTTGAATGGAATTTCAAGGAAAGTTGCCTTTTGAGAGGCTGTTTTCGATGATGATTTGGATGAGGGTTTTGCAGATGGCTTCGATTTTGTCATTTTGGAACGAATGATCGAAGAAATTTGTGAGAAATGAGAAGAAAAACTGCTTTGAGAAGAGAATTTTTAAGAATTCAATTCGACAGTAAAACCCTATTTTGGTGGTGAGTGGGGGATTTTATGGGAAAGAAAGTGAATGCTGACGTGGCAGCCGTTACAAAAGGTCTGACTGCTATGTACTCCCCACGTGACAACCCCTGGTGAAAAATGAAGGACAGTACTTTGATGAAAGCAACGGATAAAGGCAGTAGTAAGGAAGCAGTGGATGATTTTCACTATCAGTGGATAAGACACTGCTTTTGTGCAACAGAGGTTATCAAGAAATGAGAGAACAGAGGTTGCCTTTCAGCAGTGGGCAGGCTTTTTGAAGTAGAGCAGACTTTTGAACAATCAGTGGTTATGGCAGACTTTTAAGGATTTTAATGAAATTTTCATGTTTAGCTATTTTCAAGGATGGATTTTTGATTTTCGGAAAACATTTTGTTGCTTTTTTTCATAGAAAAACAAGATGTTGCTTGTTATTCCATGTTTAGCATCCCAATCCTAGAGACCAGACTTTCAAAAGTGGCTGTATCAAGTGCTTTTGTGAGCACATCTGCCAGCTGGTCTTTAGTTGGGACATGATGCAGAGAAATCAAACCTTTTTCATAGCAATCCCTCACAAAGTGATGTCTGATGTCGATGTGCTTTGTAGTAGAGTGGGAAACTGGATTTTTTATGATATTTTCTGCTGCCTGGCTGTCCAACATGAGTGGTGTCTTTAAGGCAGTGATACCAAAATCCAGTAACTGATTTTGAAGCCACAGGAGTTGGGCTGTACAGCTTGCAGCAGCAATGTATTCAGCCTCAGCAGTGGATGTTGAAACTGCTACTTGCTTTTTGCTTTGCCAAGAAACTAAGCAATCACCTAGAAACTGGCACCCTCCTGAAGTGGACTTCCTTGTGGTGTGACATCCAGCAAAGTCACTGTCTGAAAAACCTGAAAACTTGATATTCCCATTAGCTGGATACCAGATACCAAGTGTGGGAGCACCTTTTATGTATCTGAGAATCCTTTTTACAGCAATGAGATTTGATTTTCTGGGAGCTGATTGACTTCTTGCACAGACACATGTTGCAAACATGATGTCTGGTCTAGATGCAGTTAGGTACAATAAAGACCCAATCATGCTTCTATAAAGTGTTTGGTCAATCAGCTCATCCTTTTCATCAGACATGACCAACTTATTTGTTGCCATGGGTGTGCTGCATGGTTTACAATCATTGATATCAAATTTGGTTAAAAGTTCTTTAGCATATTTGCTTTGATGAATGAAAGTTCCATTTTGCAATTGCTGTACTTGGAGACCAAGAAAGCATTGCAGCTCACCCATTGCACTCATTTCAAACTCAGCTGTCATGAGCTCTCTAAACTCTTCACACATTTTGGTACATGTGCTTCCAAAAATAATGTCATCCACATAAATTTGGACAATCATTAAATCTTTCCCTCTCCATTTAAGAAACAGTGTTTTATCAATGGTACCTCTTTTGAAACCATTTGAGAGTAGAAAGTTGGAAAGAGTTTCATACCAGGCCCTTGGTGCTTGTTTCAAGCCATACAAGGCTTTGTTTAGCCTGTAGACATGATCAGGATAAAATGGATCCTCAAAACCTGGAGGTTGACATACATACACCTCTTCATGCAATGTACCATAGAGGAAAGCACTTTTGATATCCATCTGAAACACCTTCATGTTGTGGTTGACAGCAAAGGCCAGGAACAGTCTAATAACTTCCAATCTTGCAACAGGGGCGAATGTTTCATCATAAGCAATCCCCTCTTCCTGTCTGTAACCTTGAACCACAAGCCTGGCTTTGTTCTTGACAACAATGCCCCTTTCATCTGTTTTGTTCTTGAAGACCTACTTTGTGCCAATGGGACTAACCTCTTCTGGCAGTGGTACAAGCTCCCATACTTGTTGTCTTTTAAAATGATGGAGCTTCTCTTGCATGGCTTCTACCCAGCTGTTGTCTTTTAGTGCCTCTTGGTACTTGACTGGCTGATGGAGTGATAGAAAACCAGCAAAAAGACAAATGTTTTGGGTTTGGCTTCTTGTGAGCACCCCTTCATTGATGTTGCCAATGATTTGATCAGGTGGATGAGATCTCAAGAAGATTATATCTCCTTGGTATGGGATGATGGCATTTGTTGGTGAAGGCTGCAAATGTGTATCATCTGAGCTAACCACTCCTGGTGACTTTGATGACCCAACAGTGGCTTCAAAAGGTGGTGGAATAGGAGGTAATGAAGTGGACCACTGCTGACTTTTATCCACTGTTTAAGGACTTTTGTCAGCAGTGTTTGAGGATGTGGAAGCAGTGGTGGATGGGCTACTTTGGTCAACAATTGTTGAGGTAGCAGTGGTTGAGCTTTGGCAGCTGTTTTGAACAACTGGTGCTTTTCCCTTTGTGGCAGACCTTTGAGGGATGATGATTTCATACCCATAGTCTGTTGTTGTATCCTCTGTTGGACCTGCACTGTTAGTCTTGACAGCAGTATTTTCAAAAGTAAACTTTTCAAGATCAAACAGATCAGCAGGATTTGCTGGGATTTTCATTGAAGAAAGTTCATTAAACTTTACATTCAAAGTCTCTTCCACTGCCTTGGTCCATGTATTGAACACTTTGTAGGCCTTGGCAGTGGCTGAGTATCCCAGATGATAACCACAATCAATTTTGGCTGCAAATTTTGAAATGGAATCTTTTAAGTTCAAAATAAAGCATGGACAGCCAAATACCTTGAAGTATGAGATCAGTGGTTTGATTTATACAGAATTTCATAAGCAGTCTTTTTGTGCCTAGGGTTTATTAAAACTCTGTTCTGGACATAGCTAGCAGTGTTTACTGCCTCTGCCCAGAAAGTTAATGGCAAACCTGAATCTGCAAGCATAGTTCTGGCAGCCTCAATCAAAGTTCCGTTTTTTTCTTTCAACAACCCCATTTTGCTCTGGTGTTCTAGGGATGCTGTACTGCCTTACAATCCCTTTCTTCACACAGAAGGCATCCAACTCCTTATTTTTAAATTATGTGCCATTGTCACTCCTGAAGCTTTTCACTGGAAGGTCAAATTGCTTTTCAACCTGTGTCACAAAGTCTTGCAAAATGCCTGCAGTCTCATCTTTAGAGTGTAAAAAGAAAGTCCATGTAAACCTAGAAAAGTCATCAACAATAACCAAACAATATCTTTTCCTTTTAAGGCTCATGACTTGAACTGGGCCAAACAAATCCATGTGCAGCATTTGCAAACACTGGGTTGTTTTGGACTCTTCAATGGACTTATAAGAACTTTTATGCTGTTTTCCTTTTAAACAGGAAATGCAATGTTCAGAACAAGAAAACAATTTTTGTGGTAGGCCTCTCACCAAACCATTTTTTGAAATTTCTGTGATTGTCTTAAGATTTGTGTGCCCCAGCCTTCTGTGCCAAAGTTCTGTCTCTTTGTTAGAGGCAGCTGAGAACAGACAGGCATCAGCTCTGGGACACTCTTTTGACATATCAACAACATAAACAATGCCACTTCTTTGAGCAACAAGTTTAGTTTGACCAGTTTTGATTATTGCTTCAATCTTTTTGACCATGTCTGGTCCAACAATCCTACAACAATCTTTTGTGAAGAATGACCCAAACCCTTTGTCACTCATTTGAGATACACCCAGAAGGTTGAATTTCAGATTGTCTATTAGATTGACATTTTCAAATTTTACATTTCCAGATTGCACTGTACCAGACCCCAGAACTTTCCCTTTACTATTATTCCCAAAGGATATATCACCCCCTCCATGGATTTTAAAGTCTTTGAGGAGGGCTTTACATCCTGTCATGTGCCTGGAGCCTCCACTATCTACATACCAAAGACTATCAAAGCATGCAGAAGCTCCCTGCACATGAAGTAAAAGGATTAGTTCATTAAGGACTCCAAAGCCAACAAGGCTTTGGATGGAGTTTCAACAGTGTCTGATATGGATGCAGTGTGATGGACAGTGGTTAAGTCAGGGGTTTGGACAGTTTTAGTACTGTTTCTAGCTAACCACTGTTGGGGGTCTTGACCAATCACCTGCTGATAACCAAAAGGATGCCTGTTCACTCTGGGTTTAGAGGGCTTTTTGTAGACCTCATAAACGTGTGGAATCCTTTGGTAAGACTGTTTTTCCTTGCCTTTTCTGAACTGATTGGCAGGAGGTGCATCAGTAACCTGAACATCTCTTTTGACAGATGTTTGGTTCAGCTGTTTTGTGACAGCTGTTTGAACTGGCACAAACAGTGGTTGTTTCTTGGTGAATTTGACAGATGGTGATGATGCTGATGAACTCAAGGATGTTTTAGCAATGTACTCATTCTTCTTCACATCAAAGTTTTTGAGATACACACATGCTTGAGTTTTATGGTTTGTTTTACCACAAACACTGCAACTTTCAGCTGAAGTAATGAGACTTGTTTTGTTTAAATCATAAGCTTTTAAGTGGAAGCAGTCTTTTGTTAGATGATTCCTTTTCTCACAAAATTCACAAAACAAGTTATCAATTTTTTCTTTCTTCTTTCTCTTTTCAGACTCCTTTGCAGCAGAGGTTTTAACCACTGCTGGGATGTCCTTGAGAGGAATGACTTTAGCTTTTGGAGCTTTAACACCATCAGTTGATGTAAAGTCCATTGGCTTGAAATTCTCAAGAATATCACACTCATCAGACCATTTTGGTTTAAATTGATGATTTTCAATCTCCTCAAAAACAGAGGGGTCCATTGGTCTGTCAAGTGTGATTTTGTTACCAAGTTTGTCAGTGATCTTCACTTCTTGGCCATTCTTGTTTGTGGGAATGAACTCAGCAGTCCCATCAGTGGTTGAGACAGATTTTCCAAAAGCAATTTTTCATCATCATGTTTTCTATAGCCAACCCCAAATTTCACGTTGCTTTTTATCTGTTTCTCAAGCATAACCTCATACCCTTTGCATGATTCCACCCATCTCTCACATGTGATCTGGGTGGATTCTAACTCCTTTTTGCAAACTTGGTATTTTTCTATGTTGGTGCAGTCATCTGTCGTCTTCGTCTTAATATCGAGTCTCAGTCTCGTTGGGGTTTCAGATCAAACATGATGTCATCATCTTTGATGATGACATCATATGATGACTTCATCACTACATCATCTCATATAAGACAAATGAGCTTTGGTCAAATTAAGAAGACATGAAATACGGTTTTGAATGTTCACTAAAGACAAAAAGATGGAAGGTCCAATGAGATAATGCCATTTTATGGTCCAATGAGAGCCCAACATATGAAGGCCCAATGAGGAGTAGCCTTTTTATGATCCAACCGTTTGAATATTGTAATATCCATGCATGGCCGTTTGAATTGATATCACCGTTTGAGATCAAGACCGTTTGAGGCCGTCGTTTGAAGACTTGTATCCGTTTGAAATGTTTCAAACGATAGATAGCTAGTATAAATCGCATTCAAACTGTCACATTTGTAACGATTCCAGATTTGATACCGAGGTATTGCCGGTGTTCCTTGTAACTGTAAACGCTGTAAAATCAATATACAAGAGGTTTAAAGTGTAGATCAAGCTGTATTCACATCCATTTCTTTGTTTCCGCCTCTGAAACGGATTTGAGCTCTTCCGAACGACTCATTCAGGTCGCGAAACGATCCTACAATTGGTATCAGAACTCAGGAAGAAGAGTTCTATACAATACAGCTGCATCTTCTACTTCTACACCTTTCTTTTTCGAAAATTTCAAGTTTTCACGGTTGAATTTGGCTGAAACTCTCACAATGTGTGTGTATTGGTAGTTTAACAAAGCCTTGAGAATCTCAGCCTAAAAATCGAAGTAAAAGTGATGAAAATCGACTGAAAATAGGTGTCCGTTTGAACGAAACATTGCCTTTCCGTTTGAAATTAACTTCCTATCGTTTGAACATGTTTCTTATCGTTTGAAAAAGCATCTGACCGTTTGAAATAGCTTCCTATCGTTTGAAAAAATACTTCCTGTCGTTTGAAAAGTGAATGTATCGTTTGAAACATGTTCATCGATTGAGTTGACCGTTTGAATAATCCCTATCGTTTGAAATCTGATCCGTTTGAAACATCGTTTGAAAAGTTCACCGTTCGAAAATTACATTGAATTGTGTGATACTTTAATGGTTATGTGTCAGTTTTGCATGTGATCTTGTGTTTCAAAGTTTGTTGGTTAGTGGAGAAATAGCTTTAATAAATGTGTTGATTTCCGAATTGTCACATGATTTGTGAAAATCTATAGGCTAGTCATTTGGCCCAATCCCAACCCTTGCACCGCCCATTAATCAGTTGTCATACATAAAAGGTACCGGCACAGTTGAAAAATTTTGTGACCCATGCATGTGAACATTTAATGTGCCGCCCATTTATATGTTGGCCCAATCACACTGATTTTATATGAGAGGTTCAATAATATCATATTGTAATAGTTTGGGCGGCCCAATAGACGTTAGTTGGTATTTGTTTTGTCGGCTTGTCATATACCTCGGGACAAAGGAATGTATGTTTGTTGGATAATTAATGTGCCGCTGATGCTCACACTTAAAAAGGTCTAATCAAGTTGTCTTGAGATTGATACATCAGTACATGAGATTTTAATACAAATATCGGCCACGTTTGATTTTATTTGTTGGTAATTGACGGTCCTATGATATCAGGTGTACATGTTACGGCCAATCAATTTTAGTGAACAATAAATTGGTGCAATATAAAATTGATGTATAATAAAGTGGTTGGCACATGTGAAATCAAACTGGAACAAAAAAAAATACATCAGTCTTTACAGTAATAGTTGTCGGTAATTGTCAGGGTAATCACTTGAACTGCCGAATTTTTATTGAGGCCAAATCATATTCTGTGGATATTTGAGACTGTCAGTATGTTTGAAAGGTCCTGTCACAATTTCAGTTCATACGAAGAAGGATTGTTTGAGATTATTAGTTCGTTTGGGCAGCCCGTTTGAAAGGAATTCATACGAAGTAATCAATCCGTTTGAAGGGTCTAGTCCATCTTGTGTGAACCTTAGTTCGTTTGAATCACAGATTGGTTAAACTTCAGTCCATTTAAATCTTAGCTCGTTTGAGGCTTGGTTTGAGGCTTGGTTCTAGTTCGTTTAAAAAAAAACTTGTTCGTTTGAAAGGTCATTGAAAAAGTTGTCCGAGTTTGATCCGAGTCTTAGCTGTCCGCACAGTGTGTCAACCTTCTCTCCGCACAAAATATTCATCAGTTCGAGTTCCATTTCATTTCTATTAATTGATAAATCTTTAAACTAAGTGTGTTTTATTTGTGTGCATTTAGGAATTTCCCGAAGTATCATCTGATTCTTGAAGCATGGATTCTGAGTTTTACAACGCGTTCGCTACAACTTCTGCTAGTCCGTCTGATGTTGCTAAGAATATGACAATGGAAAATGAAACCGGAACAATGCAAAAACCTCCGAAACTTATGGGAATTGAAGATTATCATGGATGGAAGAAACGGTTTGAGAATTGGGTTCAGGCGAATCATTTAAAAGCTTGGGAGAGCATCGAAACTGAATATGAGAGGCCAACGAATTCAGCGGGTGTCGATAAAATCATTTCAGAATTCACGGAGCCAGAAAGAGAGAGTTACAAAGGAGAAAAGATGATGATCAATCTGTTACAACAAGCTGTTAAAGAAGATATATTTGTGTTGCTTCAACATGATGATAATGCTTATTCTATTTGGGAAGCTCTTAGGAAGAAGTTTGAGGGAAGTACGGAAATGCTACAAAGCAAAGCAGCTTTGTTGAAAAAGGAATTTGAACTGTTTACGTGCATGCCTGGTGAAACAACGAAAACTCTTATTGAGAGATACTGTCATCTGGTTCGCACCATGTCACAGTTAAAGATTACAAAAACTCCAGCAGAATGGGTTGAAAAGCTGGCTGATGCGTTACCACAACAGGAATGGGGTACATATTTGATGATATTAAAGAATTCTGGCCAGTTTAAAAAGTTATCAATTGCACAGTTTATAGAGAAGTTGGAGGCACAGGATCTGGAGGAGCAGAAAATTGCTAGAATGAACAGTTCTACTCATCAACAAGATATCAAATTATACTATAAAGGAAATGTTCAAACTGCTGAAGCCAGTCCAAAGATACAAACTGCTTTTAGTGCTGGAAATCAGTCTCCGCCTAGCAGTCATGGATCAGTCAATACTAGTGGGTTCTCAACAGTAAATCCTCCAAGTGCTCAAAATACATCAGTTGGAAATGGGCATCTGTTACAATGCAATGTGGCTCTACATCTTCAAAACGGACAGAATTATACTGAAGAAATTGTAAAGAGTCATATGGGATTACTGGTCACTGCATTGGAAGCTTATGAAGGGTTGATTGCAGGAAGAATTGGCAATCCAATGCTGACAAAAGAAGATTATGATCAGATCGATGCAGAGGAGTTAGAATTGATGGATATTAAATGGGCCTTGGCGAGTGTTTTGAGGAGAGCTGAAAAGTTTAGATTGGTTCCAGGGGGAACTGATTTCTTGGATGCAAACCTTTCTAACTTAGGATTTGATAAATCTAAAGTTGTTTGTTTTCGTTGCAGGGAGAAAGGTCATTTTAAAAGAGAGTGCAAGAATCAGCAGCCAAGAGGAGAAAAGGAGTCGTCTGGGAAAGATGATTATTATAGGAAGACCATTTATCAGCAAATCACTCATCAACCGCATCAACAAAAAGAACCTCAAACGGCACATGGAAGACTGATCGAGGATGCAAACAGGAAAGCTTATAATGGCATCATTGATCAAGATGATGAGAAATTGGCTGAAGGTTTTAGCTGGGACAAGTTTATTCCAGCTGATTCAAATGTTAAAGCGTTTATTGCACATATTATTCAAAAGCCAGAAATGCTGAAAGAATGGATGGAAGTGTTATCTGATGAAGAGAAGAGTGAGGATGAAGGATCTGTTTCTTCTGAAAACAGTTCATCAGAAACAAGTGATAGTGATGAAGAAATTGAACAGACTAATACTGGAAAAAACTCACTTATCTTCTGATAGTTTTGAATTTTATTTTGCAGAAAAACTGAAGAAACTGAAAGAGAAGAAAGCTGCAAAGGAAATGAAAGAAGCTAAAGTGATTGAGAAGATTGTGGAGGTTGAAAAGAGAGTTGAAGTCGAGAAGATCGTTGAAGTCATAAAACCTTGTCTTACATGTTTAGAGTCTTGTAAACAATGTATAGAGAAAGACGAGAGATTTAGTGAGTTAGAAAAGTTGAAAGAACAATTGTTGTTTGATGTAAAAAATTTGAAAAAGTCATATGATGTATTGAACAGGCATGTGAATGGTCTAGAGAAGACTAACTCAGAAAGAGAGAAAGCTATGAAGATGTTGAATGCTACCATGATGACAAAGCAAAAAGAGATTAACATGTACATAGAAGAATGTGCAAAGTTGAAGAAAGAGTTGGAGAATGAAGCAGGTGAGAATGAAAGAATCAGAAGATTTCTGCAAAGTTACAAAGGTTGTGACTACGTAATGGATAGAATTTATCCAACAGTTGAAGGTTTCGAGGCGTTTAAAGATGAAGAAACAAAATCAAAGAAGAAGAAGGATACTGGTAAGAAACAGCGTGTCTGTTATAATAAGTGTCCGCCTCCGATTTGGGAAGGGTACTCGCCTAGAAAACCTAATGAGGAAGAACTAAAATAGGCGGTCAATATTAAGCTAGAATCCGAGATAACTGATGTTTTACCAGACAATATTGACGTCACGTTCACAACGTCCGTGTAACACCTCGAAAAATTTCGTCCAATAATGTCTTGACACGTGTCATAAGGTTCCGTTATGTGGAAACATACTTTAGAGGGACTAAAAGTGACAAACAGTGAAAACTATGGAACGTAAGGGTCCAAAGTGTCAACAATGGATAAATAGACTCTATGATAACCCTACACAATGTTTATAACCTTTAACGGATGGTTCATGGATCATACGACGCGGAAATTGCACAAAAGTGAAGTATTTCAAACTATAGGGGCCAAAAGTGTCAACATGTTTAATTTATACCTCTGAGTGAACTTTTGGCAGACCCGAAGCTTTGTATAGCTAAAATATACTCACTAGAATATGTGGTAAAAATTTCATGAAGTTTCGTTAACGTATGAGAAAGTTATGGCCAAAACCGTACTTAAGGGACTAAAAGCGTCAACGTCGAATTTCAGGGCTTTTCGGTTGAGCGCAAAGTTATCCGAGGGCATTACCATGTTGGTAAAAGTCCTAAGGTTCTTAGAAACCAAATTTGGGGGTTTACGGGTCGAGAAAAGTAGTCGAAACATCGCGTACAAGTTCAGGGGTCA
The DNA here is from genome assembly GCF_002127325.2 of Helianthus annuus. Lineage (NCBI taxonomy): Eukaryota > Viridiplantae > Streptophyta > Magnoliopsida > Asterales > Asteraceae > Helianthus > Helianthus annuus. Next base: position 108,333,821 of record NC_035442.2, on the reverse strand, counting down.
AAGCTGTCAATACATGAAACTTATTTTGGCTGAACCAGGGTCAGGCGACCCGCCTGGAAAAGCCCAAGCGGGCCGCGTGGGTTGCCCAGCGACAGAATTCGCAAAAATGGATAGTTTGGTCCGAATTTGATGTTGGTAACAGCTGGTGGCACCTCCAATTGAACCAATAACATTCCTTGCATGGCTACTACAACAGTAACCTCGAATTTATGGCTTTAAATCAGATTTTGATCATATTTCTTGGACATTCACAAAGTAAACAAGGAGCTCTCTATCAAGAAACTTCAAGGCAAGCTTTCTGGAGTCAATCTGATCAACAAGGCCGACTTCTAGTGTTCTCTAAACACCTATAGGACTCTTGTAAGCTTTCAATTCGTTCTATAATCCGTTTTTGCTTTGATTATTAGTAAAAGTCAAACTGGGTGTTCATAAGCTTTGACTTTCTGATTAAACGGATTTCTTTCAGTCATTTCTCGAATTGAAACTTGTTATAGATTGGTATTTATGTGGGAAACAAACCCTCTAAAGGGTACTATCTGATTCCCACTACATGCATGCTAAATGTCGAGTCAAACCTATTTCTAAAAAGTCAACAGAAGCGATTTTTGTGAAAAATGACATGATTAATGATATAGATGACATGCAACCTGATTGATCATTAAAAATAACTTGTAATACATATAATAATGTGTTTTAATCATCATCAACTCGACAATCTAAAGTATTGTCACACCCCCATTTCCACGTGTCACCGGTGGGCCCGGTGTGGGGTACAGTGACGTAGTTGGCATCGTCATAGACAATCAACACAATATAATAATGCACAGCGGAAGCAGAATAGAAACATTTCAACTTTAAATAAAGTGCAATAATAAATATCACAGTAGTTGAAATGGATCCACAGGCTGATCAAATAAAAATAGAAATAAATAGTTCAACAGATAAATGTCGTCCGAGTTTGCGAGACTATCGTGGACGCTCTCTAGGAAACAGCCAGCCTATTTCCGTATAGTACCTGCACTTAATCTTTTGGGAAAATACGTCAGTTTACACTGGTAAATACAAATCGACTGACTCATTTTGAAAATGATTGAAAATTTATTTAAATGCACAAGGCATAAATATTTTTATTAACTTGGGATATTTATATAATATAAACTTGTGAACGAATTACATGCACTTATATCTCTGGTGGCCCGGGATCTACTGTCCGGGCTAGAGATTTAATTGACACACCACATTAAAGAGTTATACACGACGGGTGTACGCCTACACCCCGTGCTCTGGTCGTGGCCATCTCGTAAGATAATGCCAAGGATATCCGGGACATGGTCAATAACCCCCCAAAGCCTTTAAGTAAGACAAAACTGTTTAAACGAAGTCGCACAAGCTATTCAAGACTGAACACCTATAAGGAGCAGGACTTGTGCGCCCGATCAAGCGGTATTTTAAATACCGTACCCCAAGCCCGTATAGGGAAAATAAGTCAAAATGTATTTACCTGAGCAAGTATAAGTCACAAACGATAAGTGGTGGTAGCTTTTACCGGGCCTCCTAATCTGGAACAAAGGTTTATAATTAACCTATTAGATTCCTAACGGCCTTTTATTTAAGCCTAAGCTTTGACCGGTTAGTTTTAAGAATGATACGGTTTACGCACGATTAAGCGAAAGACCGGATAGAATGTGATTTAGACCCGACAAGTTTGAATACTTGTATATCATGGGTATACTAAATACATTCTGGATTTTGAGATAAAAATGATGACGTTTGACCCGGTTCGGTCAATTTACGCAAACTAGTTACGTAAACCGAACCGAACGCAATAAGGGCGATACGGGTAGCCAAATGATTCAAATGCAAGTTCCCTGAAGTAATATGCTTAGAATATGATATTATATCAGTAAGTTATGTTCTATATTGCCCGGGATAATTTTAAACTCAATTTATGCCTTAGAAGGGCATTTTGGTCATTTAAAAGATAATAAAAGGGTAAAATTAGCAATCTGAGTTTCGGGTCTGGTTCATACAGTAAATATACTTAATATAACATATTATATCAGTAGGGTATGACCCATATATCAAATTTATCATTTAAAACCAAACTATGCACCGTAGGGGCAATTTAGTAATTTCACGAGGGCTAAAAATGCCAAAACTGGAAACCTGAGTTCAAAATATTATACTTACTGTTTTTATATGAAAATATGCTAAACACATCAGTAGGTATAGGTCTTATATGTTTAAAACAAGTATAATGCTTACTATGCGCTTAAAACGCTAAATATGCGATTTAAGGGCGTTTTCGGGTTTTCAAATTAAATCTGAGATTTTTATATTTCCAGAATGCTTAAAATAATTTATTCATCATATAAAATCAGTAGAAAAAGGTTTCGGGTCAAAAGGATGTGTAAAACTCATTTTATGGCTAAAACGGTCAAAACCGACATAAGCCGAAATGACTAGGTGATCTAGGATCCGTTCAGCCAAAAATTACTTAAAAATCATCAAAATTCCCAGAATATTATATTACATCTGTTGGTAAAAAGTTTTATACCAAAACGTGGCCAGAAACGGGTTCTACGCGAAAAGGACCGTTTATGTAAATTTATAATATAGTTTTACGCTAATGGCCATAACTCACAATCTGGACCACCAACTGATCCGAAACTTTCGGTGCAAGTTTATATAATAAATATAAAGATTTCTATCCTTTCACTTTTCCAAAAATCCCGTTTTAAATCAAAAAGGGCAAAATAGTCAACTTTATGCATAAACCGGAACATGCATTCGAATAGGCTAAACATAGACTCAAACAAAGAAAATTCCAGAAAGTTTAACTAAAATAAAAATAGTCAAAAATGCTTTCTAATACAGATCTCGAACATGCATGTATGAATCCGAATCGATAGTCTACGAAATAATCGTTTTACAAGACTTTCGGTTCCGATTCGTGGCTATACTATAGATCGTCGAGTTGATGATGATTAAAACACATTCTTATATTTATTACAAGTCATTTTTAATGATCAATCAGGTTGCATGTCATCTATATCATTAATCATGTTATTTTTCACAAAAATCGCTTCTGTTGACTTTTTAGAAATAGGTTTGACTCGACATTTAGCATGCATGTAGTGGGAATCAGAGAGTACCCTTTTGAGGGTTTGTTTCCCACATAAATACCAATCTATAACAAGTTTCAATTCGAGAAATGAATGAAAGAAATCCGTTTAATCGGAAAGTCAAAGGTTATGAACACCCAGTTTGACTTTTATCAATAATCACTACAAAAACGGATTAAAGAACGAATTGAAGGCTTACAAGAGTCCTATAGATGTTTAGTGAACACTAGGATCGGCCTTGTTGCTCAGATTTCCTCCAGAAAGCTTGCTTGAAGTTCTTGAATATGGAGAGCACTTGGTTACTATGAAAAATGATCAAGAAATGTGATCAAGACCTGATTTAAAGCCAAAATTTCGAGGTTCCTGTAGTAGTAGCCATGCAAGACATGTCATTGGTGCATTTGGAGGCGAAACCAGCTGTTAGGCACCCAAAATCGGACTCAAATAACCCATTTTCGAATTTCTGCACGCTGGGCAACCCACGCGGCCCGCTTGGGCCTTCCCAGGCGGGTCGCCTGACCCTGGTTCAGTCAAAACAAGTTTCAAACTTGACAGCTTTGACCCTTGAACTTGTACGCGATGTTTCGGCTACTTTTCTCGACCCGTAAACCCCCAAACTTGGTTTTTAAGAACCTTAGGACTTTTACCAACATGGTAATGCCCTCGGATAACTTTGCGCTCAACCGAAAAGCCCTGAAATTCGACGTTGACGCTTTTAGTCCCTTAAGTACGGTTTTGGCCATAACTTTCTCATACGTTGACGAAACTTCATGAAATTTTTACCACATATTCTAGTGAGTATATTTTTGCTATACAAAGCTTCGGGTCTGCCAAAAGTTCACTCAGAGGTATAAATTAAACATGTTGACACTTTTGGCCCCTATAGTTTACAATACTTCACTTTTGTGCAATTTCCGCGTCGTATGATCCATGAACCATCCGTTTAAGGTTATAAACATTATGTAGGGTTATCATAGAGCCTATTTATCCATTGTTGACACTTTGGACCCTTACGTTCCATAGTTTTCACTGTTTGTCACTTTTAGTCCCTCTAAAGTATGTTTTCACATAACGGAACCTTATGACACGTGTCAAGACATTATTGGACGAAATTTTTCGAGGTGTTACATCCTCACCCCCTTAAAAGAAATCTCGACCCCGAGATTTATTCAAACAAATGGGGATATTTCTCTTTCATCGTGGATTCCACTTCCCACGTGTATTCGGGACCTCTACGGGCATCCCATTTGACCTTTACAATAGGCACATGCTTCCTTCGAAGCTTCTTTACCTGTCGATCCTCAATCGACAAAGGTTTTTCCACAAATTTTAGACTTTCGTCTATGTGTATATCTGTATGCGGTATAACCAGTGAATCGTCAGCGAAACACTTCTTCAAATTACAGATATGGAACACATTATGAATAGCACTAAGCTCTTCAGGCAAGTTTAACTTGTAAGCGACTGCCCCGACACGTTCGATTATCTCGAAAGGTCCTATATATCTCGGGCTTAGCTTGCCTTTCTTTCCAAATCTCATCACACCTTTCCAAGGTGATACTTTTAGCAATACTTTTTCACCTACATCGAAGTGAAAATCTTTGCGCTTAGGATCCGCATAACTTTTCTGCCTATCCCTGGCAGCTTTCAAACGATCACGGATCTGAACGATCTTGTCTGTCGTCTCAAAGACGATATCTGGTCCAGACAACTGGACATCTCCAACTTCTGCCCAACAAATGGGCGATCTACACTTCCTACCGTATAGGGCCTCAAAAGGCGCAGCCTTTATGCTGGAATGGTAGCTATTGTTGTAGGAGAATTCAATCAGTGGTAGGTTCTTATCCCAACTACCACCTAAGTCGATCGCACAAGCTCGAAGCATGTCTTCCAAAGTTTGAATAGTACGCTCACTCTGACCATCAGTCTGAGGATGATAAGCCGTACTAAAATTCAAACGAGTGCCCAACGATTGTTGGAAACTCTTCCAAAAATGTGACGTATATCTAGTATCTCTATCAGAGATAATAGATATAGGTATACCATGTAGCGCTACTATCTTATCGACGTATAATTGTGCTAACATATCTGAGCTATACGTCTCCTTGATGGGTAGAAAATGAGCTGACTTAGTCAGTCTGTCAACTATGACCCATATGGTATCATTTCCCTTTTTCGTTTTCGGCAACTTGGTGATAAAATCCATTGTCACCATTTCCCACTTCCATTTGGGAATTTCAGGTTGTTGAAGCAAACCTGACGGCTTCTGATGCTCAGCCTTGACTTGCGCACAAGTCAAACATTTGGCCACATACTCGGCCACGGACTTTTTCAAACCAATCCACCAGTAGTTTGATTTCAAATCCTGGTACATCTTATCAGCTCCAGGATGAACGGAATATTTAGAGCTGTGGGCCTCCTGGAGGATAACATCCCGAAGTCCTCCATATACTGGGACCCATATTCGTCCGTTTAGTCGTAGCATCCCATCCTTGTCGTGGGATAGCTGCTCCTCGGTTACTCCCAACTTTTCTGCAGGATAGTTAGCTTCCAGCACAGCTTCCTTCTGTGCAGCTAACACCCTTTCATTTAAGTTATTTCTTATCTCAATGCGCTTGGCATTGATTCTGATCGGTTTAACCCTTTCCTTTCTGCTTAAGGCGTCGGCAACTACATTTGCCTTGCCTGGATGGTATCGTATCTCGCAATCATAATCATTTAGGGTTTCCATCCATCGCCTTTGACGCATGTTCAATTCCTTCTGATTGAACAGATGCTGAAGACTCTTGTGATCCGAATAGATTATACACTTGGTTCCATACAAGTAATGTCTCCATAACTTCAAAGCAAATACCACCGCACCCAATTCCAAATCGTGGGTGGTGTAGTTCTTCTCATGCACTTTGAGCTGTCGAGAAGCGTAGGCAATGACTTTGCCTTTCTGCATGAGTACACAGCCCATGCCAGTATGTGATGCATCACAATACACCACAAATTCCTCTATTCCATCAGGCAATGTCAACACTGGAGCATTGCTCAGCTTCTTCTTCAAAACATCGAAGGATTCCTGCTGCTTAGGGCCCCAATCGAACTTAATCTTCTTACGGGTCAACGAAGTTAGGGGCGCAGCAATCCTTGAGAAGTTCTCGATGAATCTCCTATAATATCCTGCCAATCCGAGGAAACTGCGAATCTCGGTAGGAGTCTTCGGCTCCTGCCAGTTCATGACTGCTTCTACTTTAGCGGGATCTACTTGGATACCACGCTCGCTTACTACATGTCCAAGGAACTGGACTTCTCGAAGCCAAAATTCACATTTCGAAAATTTGGCATAAAGCTTCTCTTGATACAGAAGTTTGAGAATACAACGAAGGTGTTTCTCATGATCAGCTTGGCTCTTCGAGTAGATAAGGATGTCATCAATAAAGACAATGACGAATTTATCTAGATAAGGTTTGCAGACGCGATTCATGAGATCCATGAACGCGGCTGGTGCGTTAGTGAGCCCAAACGGCATCACTAGGAACTCGTAATGTCCATAACGAGTCCTAAACGCGGTCTTGTGTACGTCTTCCTCCTTGACCTTCAACTGATGATAACCTGACCTCAGGTCAATCTTGGAGAAATAACTTGCTCCTTGCAACTGATCGAACAGATCGTCGATCCTGGGTAACGGATACCGATTCTTGATAGTGACCTTGTTAAGCTCACGATAATCGATGCATAGACGCATCGATCCGTCCTTCTTCTTAACGAACAAGATTGGCGCTCCCCAAGGAGATGAGCTAGGTCTAATGAAGCCTTTAGCTAAAAGCTCATCCAACTGCGTCCTCAACTCCTTCATCTCCGTTGGTGCCAATCTGTATGGTGCTCTTGCTACAGGTGCTGCACCTGGTATGATATCTATCCGAAACTCTACTTGTCTATCCGGTGGCAATCCGGGTAGTTCTTCAGGAAATACCTCAGGGTATTCCGAAATAACAGGAATATCTTCAATCTTCGGCTTCGGCTCATCAATGGTAACTTGTGCCATATAAATGACACATCCCTTCTGCATGCATCTGGATGCCTTGAGCATGGACACTTGCTCCGGCAATCCATGCTGGGTATCTCCTTGAATAGTAAGTGACTCACCAGACGGAGTCTTAACTATTACTTGCTTTCTATTGCACAGAATCTGGGCTTGGTTACTCGACAACCAATCCATGCTTATCACTATGTCGAATCCAGCTAGCTTAAAGGGAAGCAAGGATAGCGGGAAAGAATGATTCCTAATGGATATAACACACCCATCTAGAACAGTCGAGGCGGTTTCTATGGTTCCATCGGCTAATTCCACCTCATATTTCACGCTTAAGGTTTTAACAGGAAGGTTCAACAGTTTACAAAACTTATTATCTACAAACGACTTATCAGCTCCAGAATCAAACAAGACTCTAGCAAAGACATCGTTTACAAGAAACGTACCGGTAATGACGTTATCGTCAAGGACTGCTTCCTTTGCGTCCATTTTGAAGACTCTCGCATTAGTCTTCTTCCCTTCATCAGCCTTCTTTGCAAACTTTGGACAGTTGGGCCGAATATGCCCTTTCTCGTTGCAACCAAAACAAGTTGCATCCTTCATCTTCTTGCAATCCACAGCCTTATGATCTGTGGACTTGCAGATCCCACAACGTTTCTCGAAAGACTGGGATTTCGTTTCCAACCGACACCTCCCAAAGTGGTGCCTCCTGCATATCTTGCATCTGGGTTTCTCACCCGACTGATGATCATTTTTCCTAGACCCCGACCCTTTCCTGTGGTCGTTGTTCCCTCTATGTCGCTTTTCAGATCTTCGTGAGGTGTCATCCTCACGTTTCCGTTTGTTCTCCTCAGAGCTCTTCATAGCTCTCAATCTAACCACGTCTTGAGTGAGGGAGAGGGATAGATCCGCTACGGATCTAAATGTAGTAGGTCTTGAAGCTTTGACGCTGGCTTTAATCTCCGGTGCCAGACCCCCAATGAATCGAGCAATCCTACGCGGCTCCGGGGTCACCAAGTAAGGCACTAAACGAGACAGCGTGTTGAACGTAGTAAGATACGCTTGACAATCGAGGTTCTTCATGACTAAGGATACAAAATCCGATTCGATTCGCTCGACCTCGTGCTGCGGACAGAAGTTCTCTTTAATCAGGGCCACAAACTGTTCCCATGACAAACCGTATAGTGTGGCCTTACCGGCAGCTTGTAGGAGTGACTTCCACCATGCTAACGCATCTCCTTTGAATGACTGGGACACGTACTTCACGACGTCCCTATCAGCACACCCGCTGATATCAACTACAGTGTCCATCTCGTCAATCCACGTCATGCAGTCGACGGCTCCTTTTTCCCCAGTGAAATCTCTGGGCTTGCAAGATACAAAGTATTTGTACGTACAGGACCTGCTGTACGTGTCACGTTTCAGTTCAATCTCCTGCTTTGGGACGCTGCTGTGGTTGGAGGAATGATTATCATCCTCAGTTTTCTTCGGCTCACTCTTTTTAGACGGCGGCTTACTATGAGCCCCAGAATGAGTCTTAGCCTTGACATGCGTCACTGAGCGGGTTCTACTCTGAGTACCACTAGATTCTTTGAACTGCCTATCCATAGCCTTGGCGACAGCATTATCTATCAGTGCTTGCAATTCTGCACCGGTAACGTGAATCTTTGCATTATCTGAGCGTTCCCCAGAATGACTGTTGGTTTCTTCTGATTTGGCCATCGTAGCTTTAAGCTACAATAAAGGACAAGGTCTTATTTAGAACCTAACAGCATTATCGTCCTAGACGATTTATTAACCATGGTATCAAAAACCTTAGCAGTTAATTTAATAAATTTCATTCAGGCTCTTATTAGCAATCAAGGAATGAAAATATATATATCGGCACCATAGGCCTAGTCACAACGGACAATTACTAAATTATAAATTTAGATTTTTATGGGATTATAAATTGTATAATTAAACAAATAATCCTTTACTAGACAGAGAGTCATAAACCACAACTGTCATTATATAACATAGTTATAACCCGTAGGTATCAAGCCATTAATAGACTTGTGTACAGATAAAATCTGTAGATATTTCTTTACTAGGCAGGGGGTCATAGACCACAACTGCCACTATATGACATAATCATGACCCGTAGGTATCAAGTCATTAATAGACTTGTATACAGATATAATCTGTAGATAATTCATTTCTTGGCAGGGAGTTATAAACCACAATTGCCACTATATGACATAGTCATAACCCGTAGGTATCAAGTCATTAATAGACTTGTATACAGATATAATCTGTAGATAATTTATTAAAAAGGGTGGCTTGTGTGATTCTACCGATCACGCTTAGCCAGGAATGTTAACATGTTTTCAGATGTTAGCAGGGAGTTGAATCCTTTCAACCAGGTTTTACCATCATGGCCAGGCCTGTTAATAAGGCATTCAAGCTAGGTTATACCTTACTAAGATTCTTATAAAATGGCAAATCAAATAAAAATTGATATTTTCCATTATTTTAATATTATTCATGCATATAAATAAAATAATAAATTCAACTTAACCATTTAAATTTCCAATAAAATACCAGTACATAATTGCCCTAAACGGGACTTTGAAATAACATGGATAATCATGAATAACAGGCCCGCGCAGGGGCTAAACAAGTAACAACAATAACAAAACAAAATAAAGCAAACCCACGCAGGGGTCAACAGAATAGCATACCCGCGCAGGGGTAGAATAAGATGGATATACCCACGCAGGGGTAGAGTACTGGAATAAATGTCCACGCAGGGACATGAGTACATGGAATGATAATCGAAGGATTCAACGATCCTTCTTGCTCTTACCCTTGAGCAAATCGAATACCTTCTTAAACATGCCACTGGTGCGTCGGCGATCCTCTCGCATATTGTGCTGAAACTCGCGTCGCATGCTATCAATCCCCTGCAGGATCTCCTGAACCTGCGGCGGCGACATCATAGGCGCCGGCGGAGGTGGTTGGTACTGCTGCGGCTGCGGTGGCTGGTATTGCTGCGGCTGCGGTGGCTGCTGGTAACCCGGAGGGTAACCAAAAGTAGATGGGCCAGCAGCCCAAGGGTCTCCAAGTGGACCACTATGTGGGAGTGAGCTGAAGTTGGCAGCTTGCCAATAAGGGTCTCCCGTGTAGTCGTAGCCCTGAGGATAGAGCTGGGCGAATGGGTCGAATGGCGCTGAGCTGGCGAAGGCTGGAATCGGCTCCCCGAAATTCTGCGGCGGCAGAGGCGGGATCGGTATAGAGGTAACCTCCGATACGGGATGCTGAGACTCCCCTGTCTCGGACTCCCCGGGTAGAGACGTGTAGCGGCTGCTACTAACACGTGGAGGGGTGCCTATGCGAATCCCTCCGCGCGTAGACATGCGCGCGTTCCTCCTTGGCCTCTGAGGCGGAGGAGGTAAGACTGGTGGCGGCGGTGGTGACGGAGTGATCACGTCACGCCACAGGGCCTCAGATAGGTCCTGCGGTAGAGGCGGCTGCTGCTGGAGCTGCTGCTGCTGCGAGTGGTGCTGCGAGTGCACCGGCGAACCATGGAGCGATTGGAGCATCGGAGTACCATGGAGTGATTGAAGCATCGGAGAGTTGTGGCTAGGAGTGTGGTACCAATCATACTGCCGAAACCTCTCCTCGTAACTATCCACACCATTAAATGGTGATCCTGTGTATGGTGACCCATCCGATATCTCAATCGGATGGTTAGGCGTACCTGATGGTGGTAGCGACGGGTCCGTATCCTCGTCTACGTCCATCTCGTGCCCTCCCGGAAAATGGTCCTCCGGCCCGAGTGGGTTGTGGCCCACTGGCTCCTCCACATAAGCATTAGGGTTATACAAACCCTGGTAGGCTGGCGCTGGATACTGGTGCGGTGACTGCTGCAAAGGTATGTAGGATCCATGCGAACCATGGGGCCCATTCTCCGAGTGGGGCCCAAACGAGTGGGGTAAAGACGGTGAAGTGCTGGCGGACACCGAGTGTCTAGCAGGCTCGGCGAAAGACCTCCAAAGGTCGTTGGCGGCTGTGTTGTGCGTGGCGGATGGAGCTCGCCTATGTGAGGGCCCTGCCTCATGGTCGTGAGACGTAGCAAATCCTCCTCGACCTCTCATTCTTGGCGGCATAGTGATCCTGTCAAAAGTCAAACAAGTTGCACAACAAAATATATAAGATAATGCAAAATAATAAACATAAATTAAACGAAATGTTGAACATTTCCTAAGTTCTTTGTCTAGACTCGAAAATCGAGGAATGTGCAATTGTGTAACTGAGATTAAACACATTAGGATAGTGTTTAATTCACTCAGCGTTGGCTCTGATACCAACCTGTCACACCCCCATTTCCACGTGTCACCGGTGGGCCCGGTGTGGGGTACAGTGACGTAGTTGGCATCGTCATAGACAATCAACACAATATAATAATGCACAGCGGAAGCAGAATAGAAACATTTCAACTTTAAATAAAGTGCAATAATAAATATCACAGTAGTTGAAATGGATCCACAGGTTGATCAAATAAAAATAGAAATAAATAGTTCAACAGATAAATGTCGTCCGAGTTTGCGAGACTATCGTGGACGCTCTCTAGGAAACAGCCAGCCTATTTCCGTATAGTACCTGCACTTAATCTTTTGGGAAAATACGTCAGTTTACACTGGTAAATACAAATCGACTGACTCATTTTGAAAATGATTGAAAATTTATTTAAATGCACAAGGCATAAATATTTTTATTAACTTGGGATATTTATATAATATAAACTTGTGAACGAATTACATGCACTTATATCTCTGGTGGCCCGGGATCTACTGTCCGGGCTAGAGATTTAATTGACACACCACATTAAAGAGTTATACACGACGGGTGTACGCCTACACCCCGTGCTCTGGTCGTGGCCATCTCGTAAGATAATGCCAAGGATATCCGGGACATGGTCAATAACCCCCCAAAGCCTTTAAGTAAGACAAAACTGTTTAAACGAAGTCGCACAAGCTATTCAAGACTGAACACCTATAAGGAGCAGGACTTGTGCGCCCGATCAAGCGGTATTTTAAATACCGTACCCCAAGCCCGTATAGGGAAAATAAGTCAAAATGTATTTACCTGAGCAAGTATAAGTCACAAACGATAAGTGGTGGTAGCTTTTACCGGGCCTCCTAATCTGGAACAAAGGTTTATAATTAACCTATTAGATTCCTAACGGCCTTTTATTTAAGCCTAAGCTTTGACCGGTTAGTTTTAAGAATGATACGGTTTACGCACGATTAAGCGAAAGACCGGATAGAATGTGATTTAGACCCGACAAGTTTGAATACTTGTATATCATGGGTATACTAAATACATTCTGGATTTTGAGATAAAAATGATGACGTTTGACCCGGTTCGGTCAATTTACGCAAACTAGTTACGTAAACCGAACCGAACGCAATAAGGGCGATACGGGTAGCCAAATGATTCAAATGCAAGTTCCCTGAAGTAATATGCTTAGAATATGATATTATATCAGTAAGTTATGTTCTATATTGCCCGGGATAATTTTAAACTCAATTTATGCCTTAGAAGGGCATTTTGGTCATTTAAAAGATAATAAAAGGGTAAAATTAGCAATCTGAGTTTCGGGTCTGGTTCATACAGTAAATATACTTAATATAACATATTATATCAGTAGGGTATGACCCATATATCAAATTTATCATTTAAAACCAAACTATGCACCGTAGGGGCAATTTAGTAATTTCACGAGGGCTAAAAATGCCAAAACTGGAAACCTGAGTTCAAAATATTATACTTACTGTTTTTATATGAAAATATGCTAAACACATCAGTAGGTATAGGTCTTATATGTTTAAAACAAGTATAATGCTTACTATGCGCTTAAAACGCTAAATATGCGATTTAAGGGCGTTTTCGGGTTTTCAAATTAAATCTGAGATTTTTATATTTCCAGAATGCTTAAAATAATTTATTCATCATATAAAATCAGTAGAAAAAGGTTTCGGGTCAAAAGGATGTGTAAAACTCATTTTATGGCTAAAACGGTCAAAACCGACATAAGCCGAAATGACTAGGTGATCTAGGATCCGTTCAGCCAAAAATTACTTAAAAATCATCAAAATTCCCAGAATATTATATTACATCTGTTGGTAAAAAGTTTTATACCAAAACGTGGCCAGAAACGGGTTCTACGCGAAAAGGACCGTTTATGTAAATTTATAATATAGTTTTACGCTAATGGCCATAACTCACAATCTGGACCACCAACTGATCCGAAACTTTCGGTGCAAGTTTATATAATAAATATAAAGATTTCTATCCTTTCACTTTTCCAAAAATCCCGTTTTAAATCAAAAAGGGCAAAATAGTCAACTTTATGCATAAACCGGAACATGCATTCGAATAGGCTAAACATAGACTCAAACAAAGAAAATTCCAGAAAGTTTAACTAAAATAAAAATAGTCAAAAATGCTTTCTAATACAGATCTCGAACATGCATGTATGAATCCGAATCGATAGTCTACGAAATAATCGTTTTACAAGACTTTCGGTTCCGATTCGTGGCTATACTATAGATCGTCGAGTTGATGATGATTAAAACACATTCTTATATTTATTACAAGTCATTTTTAATGATCAATCAGGTTGCATGTCATCTATATCATTAATCATGTTATTTTTCACAAAAATCGCTTCTGTTGACTTTTTAGAAATAGGTTTGACTCGACATTTAGCATGCATGTAGTGGGAATCAGAGAGTACCCTTTTGAGGGTTTGTTTCCCACATAAATACCAATCTATAACAAGTTTCAATTCGAGAAATGACTGAAAGAAATCCGTTTAATCGGAAAGTCAAAGGTTATGAACACCCAGTTTGACTTTTATCAATAATCACTACAAAAACGGATTAAAGAACGAATTGAAGGCTTACAAGAGTCCTATAGATGTTTAGTGAACACTAGGATCGGCCTTGTTGCTCAGATTTCCTCCAGAAAGCTTGCTTGAAGTTCTTGAATATGGAGAGCACTTGGTTACTATGAAAAATGATCAAGAAATGTGATCAAGACCTGATTTAAAGCCAAAATTTCGAGGTTCCTGTAGTAGTAGCCATGCAAGACATGTCATTGGTGCATTTGGAGGCGAAACCAGCTGTTAGGCACCCAAAATCGGACTCAAATAACCCATTTTCGAATTTCTGCACGCTGGGCAACCCACGCGGCCCGCTTGGGCCTTCCCAGGCGGGTCGCCTGACCCTGGTTCAGTCAAAACAAGTTTCAAACTTGACAGCTTTGACCCCTGAACTTGTACGCGATGTTTCGGCTACTTTTCTCGACCCGTAAACCCCCAAACTTGGTTTTTAAGAACCTTAGGACTTTTACCAACATGGTAATGCCCTCGGATAACTTTGCGCTCAACCGAAAAGCCCTGAAATTCGACGTTGACGCTTTTAGTCCCTTAAGTACGGTTTTGGCCATAACTTTCTCATACGTTGACGAAACTTCATGAAATTTTTACCACATATTCTAGTGAGTATATTTTTGCTATACAAAGCTTCGGGTCTGCCAAAAGTTCACTCAGAGGTATAAATTAAACATGTTGACACTTTTGGCCCCTATAGTTTACAATACTTCACTTTTGTGCAATTTCCGCGTCGTATGATCCATGAACCATCCGTTTAAGGTTATAAACATTATGTAGGGTTATCATAGAGCCTATTTATCCATTGTTGACACTTTGGACCCTTACGTTCCATAGTTTTCACTGTTTGTCACTTTTAGTCCCTCTAAAGTATGTTTTCACATAACGGAACCTTATGACACGTGTCAAGACATTATTGGACGAAATTTTTCGAGGTGTTACAAGTATAGACACGAATCGGAACCGAAAGTCTTGTAAAACGATTATTCCGTAGACTATCGATTCGGATTCGTACATGCATGTTCGAGATCTGTATTGGAAAGTATTTTTGACTATTTTTATTGTAGTTAAACTTTCTGGAATTTTCTTTGATTGAGTCTATGCTTAGCCGATTCGAATGCATGTTTCCGATTTATGCATAAAGTTTACTATTTTGCCCTTTTTGATTTAAAACGGGATTTTTGGAAAAGTGAAAGGATAGAAATCTTTATTTCTAATATATGAACTTGCACCGAAAATTTCGGATCAGTTGGTGGTCCAGATTGTGAGTTATGGCCATTAGCGTAAAACTATATTATAAATTTACATAAACGGTCCTTCTCGCGTAGAACCCGTTTCTGGCCACGTTTTGATACGAAACTCTTTACCAACAGAAGTAATATAATATTCTGGGAATTTTGATGATTTTTAATTAATTTTTGGCTGAACGGATCCTAGATCGCCTAGTCATTTCGGCTTATGTCGGTTTTGACCGTTTTAGCCATAAAATGAGTTTTACACATCCTTTTGACCCGAAACCTTTTTCTACTGATTTTATATGATGAATAAATTATTATAAGTATTCTGGAAATATAAAAATCTCAGATTTAATTTGAAAACCCGAAAACGCCCTTAAATCGCATATTTAGCGTTTTAAGCGCATAGTAAGCGTTATACTTATTTTTAAACATATAAGACCTATACCTACTGATGTGTTTAGCATATTTTCATATAAAAACAATAAGTATAAGTATATGAACTCAGACTTCCAGTTTTGGCACTTTTAGCCCTTGTGAAATTACTAAAATACCCCTACGGTGCATAGTTTGGTTTTAAATGATAAATTTGATATATGGGTCATACCCTACTGATATAATATGTTATATTAAGTATATTTACTGAATGAACCAGACCCGAAACTCAGATTTCTAATTTTACCCTTTTATTATCTCTTAAATGACCAAAATGCCCTTCTAAGGCATAAATTGGGTTTGAAATTACTCCGGGCAATATAGGACATAAATTACTGATATAGTATCATATTTAAAGCATATTATCTCAGGGAACTTGCATTTGAATCTTTTGGCTACCCGTACCGCCCTTTTTGCGTTCGGTTCGGTTTACGTAACTAGTTTGCGTAAATTGACCGAAACGGGTCAAACGTTATCATTTTTATTTCAAAACCCAGAATGTATTTAGTATACCCATATTATACAAGTATTCAAACTTGTCGGGTCTAAATCACATTCTATCCGGTCTTTCGCTTAATCGTGCGTAAACCGTATCATTCCTAAAACTAACCGGTCAAAGCTTAAGCTCAAATAAAAGACCCGTTAGGAATCTAATAGGTTAATTATAAACCTTTGTTCCAGATTAGGAGGCCCGGTAAAAGCTACCAACACTTATCATTTGTGACTTATACTTGCTCAGGTAAATACATTTTGACTTATTTTCCCTATACGGGCTTGGGGTACGGTATTTAAAATACCGCTTGATCGGGCGCACAAGTCCTGCGCCTTATGGGTGTACAGTCTTGAATAGCTTGTGCGACTTCGTTTAAACAGTCTTGTCTTACTTAAAGGCTTTGGGGGGTTATTGACCGTGTCCCGGATATCCTTGGCATTATCTTACGAGATGGCCACGACCAGAGCACGGGGTGTAGGCGTACACCCGTCGTGTATAACTCTTTAATGTGGTGTGTCATTTAATCTCTAGCCCGGACAGTAGATCCCGGGCCACCAGAGATATGAGTGCATGTAAATCGTTCACAAGTTTATATTTTATAATTATCCCAAGTTAATAAAATTATTTATGCCTTGTGCATTTAAAATCAATTTTCAATCATTTTCAAAATGAGTCAGTCGATTTGTATTTACCAGTGTAAACTGACGTATTTTTCCCAAAAGGATAAGTGCAGGTACTATACGGAAATAGGCTGGTTGTTTCCTAAGAGCGTCCACTATAGTCTCGCAAGCTCGGACGACAAATATCTGTTGAACTATTTTTATCTTATTTTATTGATCCGCCTGTGGATCCATTTCAGCTACTGTGATATTTATTATTACACTTTATTTAAAAGTTGAAATGTTTCTATTCTGCTTCCGCTGTGCATTATTATATTGTGTTGATTGTCTATGACGATGCCAACTACGTCACTGTACCCCACACCGGGCCCACCGGTGACACGTGGAAATGGGGGTGTGACAGGTTGGTATCAGAGCCAACGCTGAGTGAATTAAACACTAGTCTTTTGTGTTTAATCTCAGTTACACAATTGCACATTCCTCGATTTTCGAGTCTAGACAAAGAACTTAGGAAATGTTCAACATTTCGTTTAATTTATTTTTTTTATTATTTTGCATTGTCTTATATATTTTGTTGTGCAACTTGTTTGACTTTTGACAGGATCACTATGCCGCCACGAATGAGAGGTCGAGGAGGATTTGCTACTACCCACGACCATGAGGCAGGGCCCTCACATAGGCGAGCACCATCCGCTACGCACAACACAGCCGCCAACGACCTTTGGAGGTCTTTCGCCGAGCCTGCTAGACACTCGGTGTCCGCCAGCACTTCACCGTCTTTACCCCACTCGTTTGGGCCCCACTCAGAGAACGGGCCCCATGGTTCGCATGGATCCTACATACCTTTGCATCAGTCACCGCACCAGTATCCAGCGCCAGTCTACCAGGGTTTGTATGACCCTAATGCTTTTGGGGATGAGCCGGTGGGCCATAACCCACTTGGACCGGAGGACCACTTTTCTGGTGGTCACGAGATGGACGTCGACGAGGATACGGACCCCTCGCTACCACCATCAGGTACACCTAACCATCCGATTGAGATATCGGATGGGTCGCCATTTAGGGGATCACCCTACAATGGTGGGGACAGCTTTCAGGAGAGATTTAAGCAGCATGATTGGTATTTCACCCCCAGCCACAACTCTCCAATGCTCCAGTCTCACCAGGTTTCACCGGTGCACTCGCAGCACCACTCGCAGCAGCTTCAGCAGCAGCCGCCTCTACCGCAGGACCTATCTGAGGCCCTGTGGCGTGACGTGATCACTCCGTCACCACCGCCGCCACCAGTTTTACCTCCTCCGCCTCAGAGGCCTAGGAGGAATGCGCGCATGTCTACGCGCGGAGGGATTCGCATAGGCACCCCTCCACATGTTGGAAGCAGCCGCTACACGTCTCTTCCCGGGGAGTCCGAGACAGGGGAGTCTCAGCATCCCGTATCGGAGGTTACTTCCGTACCAATCCCGCCTCTACCGCCGCAGAACTATGGAGAGCCGATTCCGGCTTATGCTAGTGCCGCTCAGTTCAACCCGTTCGAGCATGTTTTCCCTCAGGGTTACGATTACACGGGAGACCCTTACTGGCAAGCTGTGAACTACAGCTCACTCCCACCCAGTGGTCCGTTGGGAGACACTTGGACTGCTGGGCAGTCTACTTTTGGTTACCCTCCGGGTTACCAGCAGCCACCGCAGCCGCAGCCGTACCAGCCGCCGCAGCCGCAGCACTTCCAGCCACCGCCACCGGCGCCTATGATGTCGCCGCCGCAGGTTCAGGAAATCCTGCATGGGATTGATAGCATGCGACGGGAGTTGCAAAGTGATCGCCGTCACAACCGTGGCATGTTCAAGAAGGTGTTTGACCTGCTCAAGGGTAAGAGCAAGAGGGATCATTGAATCCTTCGGTTTTTGTCTCATGTACTCATGTCCCTGTGTGGACATCTATCCTTGTACTCTACCCCTGCGTGGGTATATCTATCTTATTCTACCCCTGCGTGGGTATGCTGTTCTGTTGACCCCTGCGTGGGTTTGCTTTGTTTTATTTAGTTATTGTTGTTGTTTGTTTAGCCCCTGCGCGGGTATGTTATTCATGTTATCCATGTTATTTCAAAGTCCCGTTTAGGGCAAATATGTACTGGTACTTTATTTGAAATTTGAAATGGTTAGTTTGAATTTATCATTTTATTTATATGCATGAATAATATTAAAATAATGGAAAATATCAATTTTTATTTGATTTGCCATTTATAAGAATCTTAGTAAGGTATAACCTAGCTTGAATGCCTTATTAACAGGCCTGGCCATGATGGTAAAACCTGGTTGAAAGGATTCAACTCCCTGTTAACATCTGAGAACATGTTAACATTCCTGGCCAAGCGTGATCTGTAAAATCACACAAGCCACCCTTTTTAATAAATTATCTGCAGATTTTATCTGTATACAAGTCTATTAATGACTTGATACCTACGGGTTATGACTAGGTCATATAATGGCAGTTGTGGTTTATAACTCCCTGCCTAGAAAAGAAATATCTACAGATTATATCTGTACACAAGTCTGTTTATGACTTGATACCTACGGGTTATAACTATGTTATATAATGACAGTTGTGGTTTATGACTCTCTGTCTAGTAAAGGATTATTTGTTTAATTATACAATATATAATCCTATAAAAATCTAAATTTATAATTTAGTAATTGTCCATGTGACTAGGCCTATGGTGCCAATATATATATTTTCATTCCTTGATTGCTAATAAGAGCCTGAATGAAATTTATTAAATTAACTGCTAAGGTTCTTGATACCATGGTTAATAAATCGTCTAGAACGATAATACTGTTAGGTTCTAAATAAGACCTTGTCCTTTATTGTAGCTTAAAGCTACGATGGCCAAATCGGAAGAAACCAACAGTCATTCTGGGGAACGCTCAGATAATGCAAAGATTCACGTTACCGGTGCAGAATTGCAAGCACTGATAGATAATGCTGTCGCCAAGGCTATGGATCGGCAGTTCAAGGAATCTAGTGGTACTCGGAGTAGGACCCGAACAGAAACGCACGCAAAGCCCAAGACTCATTCTGAGGCTCATAGTAAGCCACCCTCCAAGAAGAGTGAGCCGAAGAAAGCTGAGGATGATAATCGCTCCTCCAACCACAGCAGCGTCCCAAAGCAGGAGATTAAGCTGAAACATGACACGTACAGCAGGTCCTGTACGTACAAGTATTTTGTATCTTACAAGCCCAGAGATTTCACTGGGGAAAAGGGAGCCGTCGATTGCATGACGTGGATTGACGAGATGGATACTGTGGTTGATATCAGCGGGTGTGCTGATAGGGACGTCGTGAAGTACGTGTCCCAGTCATTCAAAGGAGATGCGTTAGCATGGTGGAAGTCACTCCTACAAGCTGCCGGTAAGGCCACACTGTACGGTTTGTCATGGGAACAGTTTGTGGCCCTGATTAAAGAAAACTTCTGTCCGCAGCACGAGGTCGAGCGAATCGAATCGGATTTTGTATCCTTGGTTATGAAGAACCTCGATTGTCAAGCGTATCTTACTACGTTCAACACGTTGTCTCGTTTAGTGCCTTACTTGGTGACCCCGGAGCCGCGTAGGATTGCTCGATTCATTGGGGGTCTGGCACCGGAGATAAAGGCGAGTGTTAAAGCTTCAAGACCTACAACATTTCGATCCGTAGCGGATCTATCCCTCTCCCTCACTCAAGACGTGGTTAGATTGAGAGCTATGAAGAGCTCTGAGGAGAACAAACGGAAACGTGAGGATGACACCTCACGAAGATCTGAAAAGCGACATAGAGGGAACAACGACCACAGGAAAGGGTCGGGGTCTAGGAAAAGTGATCATCAGTCGGGTGAGAAACCCAGATGCAAGATCTGCAGGAGGCACCACTTTGGGAGGTGTCGGTTAGAAACGAAATCCCAGTCTTCAGAGAAACGATGTGGAATCTGCAAGTCCACAGATCATAAAGCTGTGGATTGCAAGAAAATGAAGGATGCAACCTGTTTTGGTTGCAACGAGAAGGGGCACATTCGGCCCAACTGTCCAAAGTTTGCAAAGAAGGTCGAGGAAGGGAAGAAGACTAATGCGAGAGTCTTCAGAATGGACGCAAAGGAAGCAGTCCTTGACGATAACGTCATTACCGGTACGTTTCTTGTAAATGATGTTTTTGCTAGAGTCTTGTTTGATTCAGGAGCCGATAAGTCGTTTGTAGATGATAAGTTTTGTAAATTGTTGAACCTTCCTGTTAAAACCTTAAGCGTGAAATATGAGGTGGAATTAGCCGATGGAACCTTAGAAACCGCCTCGACTGTTCTAGATGGATGTGTTATATCTATTAGGAATCATTCCTTCCCGTTATCCTTGCTTCCCTTTAAGCTAGCTGGATTCGACATAGTGATAGGCATGGATTGGTTATCGAGTAACCAAGCCCAGATTCTGTGCAACAGAAAGCAGGTGATAGTGAAGACTCCGTCCGGGGAGTCACTTATTATTCAAGGAGATACCCAGCATGGATTGCCTGAGCAAGTGTCCATGCTCAAGGCATCCAGGTGCATGCAGAAAGGATGTGTCATTTATATGGCACAGGTTACCATTGATGAGCCGAAGCCGAAGATTGAGGATATCCCTGTTATCTCGGAATATCCTGAGGTTTTCCCTGAAGAACTACCTGGTTTGCTACCGGATAGGCAAGTAGAGTTTCGGATAGATATCATACCAGGCGCAGCACCTGTAGCAAGAGCACCATACAGATTGGCACCAACGGAAATGAAGGAGTTGAAGACGCAGTTGGATGATCTATTAGCTAAAGGTTTTATTAGACCTAGCTCATCTCCTTGGGGAGCGCCAATCTTGTTCGTTAAGAAGAAGGATGGATCGATGCGTCTGTGCATCGATTATCGTGAGCTTAATAAGGTCACTATCAAGAATCGGTATCCGTTACCCAGGATCGACGATCTGTTCGATCAGTTGCAAGGAGCAAGTTATTTCTCCAAGATTGACCTGAGGTCAGGTTATCATCAGTTGAAGGTCAAGGAGGAAGACGTACACAAGACCGCATTTAGGACTCGTTATGGACATTACGAGTTCCTAGTGATGCCGTTTGGGCTCACTAACGCACCAGCCGCGTTCATGGACCTCATGAATCGCGTCTGTAAACCCTATTTAGATAAGTTCGTTATCGTCTTTATTGATGACATTCTTATCTACTCGAAGAGCCAAGCTGATCATGAGAAACACCTTCGTTGTATTCTCAAACTTCTGTATCAAGAGAAGCTTTATGCCAAATTCTCGAAGTGTGAATTTTGGCTTCGAGAAGTCCAGTTCCTTGGACATGTTGTAAGCGAGCGTGGTATCCAAGTAGATCCCGCTAAAGTAGAAGCAGTCATGAACTGGCAGGAGCCGAAGACTCCTACGGAGATTCGCAGTTTCCTCGGATTGGCAGGATATTATAGGCGATTTATCGAGAACTTCTCAAGGATTGCTGCGCCCCTAACCTCATTGACCCGTAAGAAGATTAAGTTTGATTGGGGCCCTAAGCAGCAGGAATCCTTCGATGTTTTGAAGAAGAAGCTGAGCAATGCTCCAGTGTTGACATTGCCTGATGGAATAGAGGAATTTGTGGTGTATTGTGACGCATCACACACTGGCATGGGTTGCGTACTCATGCATAAAGGCAAAGTCATTGCCTACGCTTCTCGACAACTCAAAGTGCACGAGAAGAACTACACCACCCACGATTTGGAATTGGGTGCGGTTGTATTTGCATTGAAGCTATGGAGACATTACTTGTATGGAACCAAGTGTATCATTTATTCGGATCACAAGAGTCTTCAGCATCTGTTCAATCAGAAGGAATTGAACATGCGACAAAGGCGATGGATGGAAACTCTAAATGATTATGATTGCGAGATACGATACCATCCAGGCAAGGCAAATGTGGTTGCCGACGCCTTAAGTAGAAAAGAAAGGGTTAAACCGATCAGAATCAATGCCAAGCGCATTGAGATAAGAAATAATTTGAATGAAAGGGTGTTAGCTGCACAGAAGGAAGCTGTGCTGGAAGCTAACTATCCTGCAGAAAAGTTGGGAGTAACTGAGGAGCAGTTATCCCACGACAAAGATGGAATGCTACGCCTAAACGGACGAATATGGGTTCCAGTATTTGGAGGACTTCGGGATGTTATCCTCCAGGAAGCCCACAGCTCTAAATATTCCGTTCATCCTGGAGCAGATAAGATGTACCAGGATTTGAAATCAAACTACTGGTGGATTGGTTTGAAAAAGTCCGTGGCCGAGTATGTGGCCAAATGTTTGACTTGTGCGCAAGTCAAGGCCGAGCATCAGAAGCCGTCAGGTTTGCTCCAACAACCTGAAATTCCCAAATGGAAATGGGAAATGGTGACAATGGATTTTATCACCAAGTTACCAAAGACGAAAAAGGGAAATGATACCATATGGGTCATAGTAGACAGACTGACTAAGTCAGCTCATTTTCTACCCATCAAGGAGACGTATAGCTCAGATATGTTAGCTCAATTATACGTCGATAAGATAGTAGCGCTACATGGTATACCCATATCTATTATCTCTGATAGAGATACTAGATATACGTCACATTTTTGGAAGAGTTTCCAACAGTCGTTGGGCACTCGTTTGAATTTTAGTACGGCTTACCATCCTCAGACCGATGGTCAGAGTGAGCGTACTATTCAGACTTTGGAAGACATGCTTCGAGCATGTGCGATCGACTTAGGTGGTAGTTGGGATAAGAACCTACCACTGATCGAATTCTCCTACAACAATAGCTACCATTCCAGCATAAAGGCTGCGCCTTTTGAGGCCCTATACGGTAGAAAGTGTAGATCGCCCATTTGTTGGGCAGAAGTTGGAGATGTCCAGTTGTCTGGACCAGATATCGTCTTTGAGACGACAGACAAGATCGTTCAGATCCGTGATCGTTTGAAAGCTGCCAGGGATAGGCAGAAAAGTTATGCGGATCCTAAGCGCAAAGATTTTCACTTCGATGTGGGTGAAAAAGTGTTGCTTAAGGTATCACCTTGGAAAGGTGTGATGAGATTTGGAAAGAAAGGCAAGCTGAGCCCGAGATACATAGGACCTTTCGAGATAATCGAACGTGTCGGGGCAGTCGCTTATAAGTTAAACTTGCCTGAAGAGCTTAGTGCTATTCATAATGTGTTCCATATCTGTAACTTGAAGAAGTGTTTCGCTGACGATTCACTGGTTATACCGCATACAGATATACACATAGACGAAAGTCTAAAATTTGTGGAAAAACCTTTGTCGATTGAGGATCGACAGGTAAAGAAGCTTCGAAGGAAGCACGTGCCTATTGTTAAGGTCAAGTGGGATGCCCGTAGAGGTCCCGAATACACGTGGGAAGTGGAATCCACGATGAAAGATAAATATCCCCATTTGTTTGAATAAATCTCGGGGTCAAGATTTCTTTTAAGGGGGTGAGGATGTAACACCTCGAAAAATTTCGTCCAATAATGTCTTGACACGTGTCATAAGGTTCCGTTATGTGGAAACATACTTTAGAGGGACTAAAAGTGACAAACAGTGAAAACTATGGAACGTAAGGGTCCAAAGTGTCAACAATGGATAAATAGACTCTATGATAACCCTACACAATGTTTATAACCTTTAACGGATGGTTCATGGATCATACGACGCGGAAATTGCACAAAAGTGAAGTATTTCAAACTATAGGGGCCAAAAGTGTCAACATGTTTAATTTATACCTCTGAGTGAACTTTTGGCAGACCCGAAGCTTTGTATAGCTAAAATATACTCACTAGAATATGTGGTAAAAATTTCATGAAGTTTCGTTAACGTATGAGAAAGTTATGGCCAAAACCGTACTTAAGGGACTAAAAGCGTCAACGTCGAATTTCAGGGCTTTTCGGTTGAGCGCAAAGTTATCCGAGGGCATTACCATGTTGGTAAAAGTCCTAAGGTTCTTAGAAACCAAATTTGGGGGTTTACGGGTCGAGAAAAGTAGCCGAAACATCGCGTACAAGTTCAGGGGTCAAAGCTGTCAATACATGAAACTTATTTTGGCTGAACCAGGGTCAGGCGACCCGCCTGGAAAAGCCCAAGCGGGCCGCGTGGGTTGCCCAGCGACAGAATTCGCAAAAATGGATAGTTTGGTCCGAATTTGATGTTGGTAACAGCTGGTGGCACCTCCAATTGAACCAATAACATTCCTTGCATGGCTACTACAACAGTAACCTCGAATTTATGGCTTTAAATCAGATTTTGATCATATTTCTTGGACATTCACAAAGTAAACAAGGAGCTCTCTATCAAGAAACTTCAAGGCAAGCTTTCTGGAGTCAATCTGATCAACAAGGCCGACTTCTAGTGTTCTCTAAACACCTATAGGACTCTTGTAAGCTTTCAATTCGTTCTATAATCCGTTTTTGCTTTGATTATTAGTAAAAGTCAAACTGGCTGTTCATAAGCTTTGACTTTCTGATTAAACGGATTTCTTTCAGTAATTTCTCGAATTGAAACTTGTTATAGATTGGTATTTATGTGGGAAACAAACCCTCTAAAGGGTACTATCTGATTCCCACTACATGCATGCTAAATGTCGAGTCAAACCTATTTCTAAAAAGTCAACAGAAGCGATTTTTGTGAAAAATGACATGATTAATGATATAGATGACATGCAACCTGATTGATCATTAAAAATAACTTGTAATACATATAATAATGTGTTTTAATCATCATCAACTCGACAATCTAAAGTATAGACACGAATCGGAACCGAAAGTCTTGTAAAACGATTATTCCGTAGACTATCGATTCGGATTCGTACATGCATGTTCGAGATCTGTATTGGAAAGTATTTTTGACTATTTTTATTGTAGTTAAACTTTCTGGAATTTTCTTTGATTGAGTCTATGCTTAGCCGATTCGAATGCATGTTTCCGATTTATGCATAAAGTTGACTATTTTGCCCTTTTTGATTTAAAACGGGATTTTTGGAAAAGTGAAAGGATAGAAATCTTTATTTCTAATATATGAACTTGCACCGAAAATTTCGGATCAGTTGGTGGTCCAGATTGTGAGTTATGGCCATTAGCGTAAAACTATATTATAAATTTACATAAACGGTCCTTCTCGCGTAGAACCCGTTTCTGGCCACGTTTTGATACGAAACTCTTTACCAACAGAAGTAATATAATATTCTGGGAATTTTGATGATTTTTAATTAATTTTTGGCTGAACGGATCCTAGATCGCCTAGTCATTTCGGCTTATGTCGGTTTTGACCGTTTTAGCCATAAAATGAGTTTTACACATCCTTTTGACCCGAAACCTTTTTCTACTGATTTTATATGATGAATAAATTATTATAAGTATTCTGGAAATATAAAAATCTCAGATTTAATTTGAAAACCCGAAAACGCCCTTAAATCGCATATTTAGCGTTTTAAGCGCATAGTAAGCGTTATACTTATTTTTAAACATATAAGACCTATACCTACTGATGTGTTTAGCATATTTTCATATAAAAACAATAAGTATAAGTATATGAACTCAGACTTCCAGTTTTGGCACTTTTAGCCCTTGTGAAATTACTAAAATACCCCTACGGTGCATAGTTTGGTTTTAAATGATAAATTTGATATATGGGTCATACCCTACTGATATAATATGTTATATTAAGTATATTTACTGAATGAACCAGACCCGAAACTCAGATTTCTAATTTTACCCTTTTATTATCTCTTAAATGACCAAAATGCCCTTCTAAGGCATAAATTGGGTTTGAAATTACTCCGGGCAATATAGGACATAACTTACTGATATAGTATCATATTTAAAGCATATTATCTCAGGGAACTTGCATTTGAATCTTTTGGCTACCCGTACCGCCCTTTTCGCGTTCGGTTCAGTTTACGTAACTAGTTTGCGTAAATTGACCGAAACGGGTCAAACGTTATCATTTTTATTTCAAAACCCAGAATGTATTTAGTATACCCATATTATACAAGTATTCAAACTTGTCGGGTCTAAATCACATTCTATCCGGTCTTTCGCTTAATCGTGCGTAAACCGTATCATTCCTAAAACTAACCGGTCAAAGCTTAAGCTCAAATAAAAGACCCGTTAGGAATCTAATAGGTTAATTATAAACCTTTGTTCCAGATTAGGAGGCCCGGTAAAAGCTACCAACACTTATCATTTGTGACTTATACTTGCTCAGGTAAATACATTTTGACTTATTTTCCCTATACGGGCTTGGGGTACGGTATTTAAAATACCGCTTGATCGGGCGCACAAGTCCTGCGCCTTATGGGTGTACAGTCTTGAATAGCTTGTGCGACTTCGTTTAAACAGTCTTGTCTTACTTAAAGGCTTTGGGGGGTTATTGACCGTGTCCCGGATATCCTTGGCATTATCTTACGAGATGGCCACGACCAGAGCACGGGGTGTAGGCGTACACCCGTCGTGTATAACTCTTTAATGTGGTGTGTCATTTAATATCTAGCCCGGACAGTAGATCCCAGGCCACCAGAGATATGAGTGCATGTAAATCGTTCACAAGTTTATATTTTATAATTATCCCAAGTTAATAAAATTATTTATGCCTTGTGCATTTAAAATCAATTTTCAATCATTTTCAAAATGAGTCAGTCGATTTGTATTTACCAGTGTAAACTGACGTATTTTTCCCAAAAGGATAAGTGCAGGTACTATACGGAAATAGGCTGGTTGTTTCCTAAGAGCGTCCACTATAGTCTCGCAAGCTCGGACGACAAATATTTGTTGAACTATTTTTATCTTATTTTATTGATCCGCCTGTGGATCCATTTCAGCTACTGTGATATTTATTATTACACTTTATTTAAAAGTTGAAATGTTTCTATTCTGCTTCCGCTGTGCATTATTATATTGTGTTGATTGTCTATGACGATGCCAACTACGTCACTGTACCCCACACCGGGCCCACCGGTGACACGTGGAAATGGGGGTGTGACAGTCCGACACAGATCATGAGTCTGAACTGATAAAACGAGTGGTCGATCAGGTGTTGGATAAGGATGAGGAGTCAGAGTCAAAGTCCGAGTCCGAAAGTTTGTGTCAGTCAGTCAGGAGTTCGAGTTCGTCCGAAAAGAGTTCAAAATCATCGGGAAAACGGGTTTACAGTAAAGAGTTTTTATTGTCAAAATCTAATTTGAATGACGAAACGTTTGAAGTTGCATATACTTTGAATGGTTCTGACAAATTATATTTTGATAAAGAGTTTCCAATAAGAGGTGTTAAACCAGAAATGATTAAAAAGGTTTTCAAACTAACAGAAATTAATATTTCTGAAATAAAAGATGAAAATCTTATTGTAAAACCTAAATTTTACACTTCAAGAGTTCAACAACGACTAAACAAGAAAAAAGGTTACAATTCTGGTTCTGGTTTTCAAAATAAATCAAACCAAAATCATAGCTACAAAAAGAAAGGACTTGGTTTTACTCCACCAGAAAACTATAAAAACGGAAAATTTTCTAAAACAAATACAAAATTTGTTTCAGGTACAAGCTCGGAAGAGGAAGCAAAAAGCCCATTCTGGAAACAATCTAATCAAGAATTTCTCGCCGAAAAGAAAAAGAATGGAGCTTATGTGAAGAAAGAAACCAGAACCTGTTTCCGATGCAATGAAGCTGGTCACATTGCATGGAACTGTCCGAAAGCAACAAACACAAAACAGGGAGTTTCTGGAAAACTGAAAGAAGTTGTTGATAAAACTGAACTACCAACTGAAAAAATTAAAGTTTTCAAAAATTCAACATTTGAAGTTGGTGAGTGTTCGAAGAGATTTTACAAGCGCAGTGTAAAACTTGACAATCAAAAATGGGTTGTTAAGAAATCTGAGGTAAAATCTGGCGATGAATCTGATTCCACAAAATCAGAGGAGCCACAGTTTGATGAGAGTGATCAAAACTCAGTTCCTTCAATGGATGACGAGAACTTTCCACCATTGAGGACTGAGAATTTTAAAAGGAAAGCTGGAAAATCTGAAATCTCAAATCAGGATTATTCTGAAAAGGATAATTTTGATGTTGAGAAAGCATTTAATGGGAAAGTAAAGAAGATTTTCGGAAAGATGGTCGATGGGAAGGTGAAAGGGGTAAAAGATTTCTACGCTAAAAAGAAAGCAACTTACACCCCAACAAAATCTGAATTGAAATCACCCAAGGCTGGTCAGGCTTGGGTGGACATTTTCTTCGATTGAAAAACCTGACTTGCCGAAGATCCCAAGTTTGTAATCGTGGATCAGGAATCGGCATCATTCATGTATTATGAGTTTGTATGAAAAATTCTTAAAATTGTTAAAAATTTACAGGTTAAAGGACTACGCCGGAGCTTCCAGGTTGGTAAGTGCGAAGCAGGAATCGGCATTCTGATTGGTAAAACGGTTTGTGTAGAGGTGACATCCCTACAAGTGGTTTGTTTGGTGATTTTTACAAGTGGTACAGGTTGCTTGATTGCAAAACGGTAAATCAGGGACATTGATTTGTACTTGATTTACTACTTACGATAGCTCAAAGAACAATATGATGAACCATATCCCCGTACTTAACCAAGTGGTAAACTTACAAGTGATAAACACAAACTCATTTTCCGGAAAAATCATTTTGATTAAAACAAACTTAAGTGTTTTGAAATCTAAATGAGAAAATGGTTTGTGATAGGGGGAGTTCAGATTGTTTATGCCTAGTGAATGGCGAATTGATGCGATTTGATAACCGTTGTCATATTTCTGTACAGCTTGTTTTCAATTTTCTTTAATGTGTTTGCATTTTAGGGGGAGTAGAAATTTCAGAAAATCCAAAAACATTAGAAAATTTGAAAAAGCCAAAAACATGATAAAATCAAAAATGAGTTTTGTTGTATAAAAGAGGAAATGATAGTACATCAGTGGACTATCACAACATGCTAAAGAATTGGAAAGTTTAAAAGTGATAAACAATCTTACTGCGGATGTGTCAGTAGATTTTTACACATTTAGTAAATTGTGACGAGATATAAACCTAAATTTCAAACTTGCTTATTCTGTGGGTTAACAAAACTGCTTGGATATATAGGTAAACCCTGAAATCTTGTTTGAAAGGTCCCTTATTCTGAGATACTAGGTCTTTATGCTCAGTGATATCTGGGGTATTATCCCGGGACTTCTGCTGTATGGAAGTACTGACCTAGTCCCCGGATAATACTTTCTGCAAATGCTTGAAAAAGCGTCGCCCTCAGCAAATTGATGAAACAATAAAATTGATAGTCATTGCTGTTGTAAAAAAGATCCTCTAAAGGGGACCCACCAAAAGTCGAGCCGTCATCTCTCTGCTGAACGGAAGTTCTGACCTGAGCTGTCACGGTTTCACACCTAACCCCTTACAGATATCATCTGTGGTATACTCACCTGTAAGACTGAATATTGGGATCTGGATACGGGAGTATATTCAAGTAGTGGGACACACGGATAAGTTAGTATCTAAAACATTAATATCGTATCTCGGATCAATTGAATTTTGTGTGAAAATTTAAGTGGACAAATATACTGACAATCTAGGTGAATTGTTTAGAACTTAAAATGAATTGAAGCTTAACGGTGTTGGTGACATGTCTCATAAACTGATATGATCCTCTTACATGAACTCACAAAAATATGTTTGTAAATATTTCATTGTTTGCATTTCATTTCTTTACATTGAAAAATCCAAAAAGATTTTGTGTGTGTTTTAGCATAAATTTTGAAAAATTCAAAAAGATTTTCAACAACTGGTATTGAAAAGCAGATTTTCAAAATTCCAAATGCTAAACATGATGAGTAATATTTGAGGGGGAGTGTATGTTTGGAATTAAATGTTTTCATAATCTAACCCTTAAGTGGTTCATCAGATTGGAAAATCAGTGTTTGTTTTGAGGGAGAGTCTGAATTAATACGAGTGTTTATGTTTGAGATATATGTGTGAGAGAAATTTACTTTGGGGTAGAGTTTTTGCAGGATAAGATGAAAAGCTGTGAGATGGAAAGCCAGACAACGATCCTAATGCTGATGATGCTGATGATCTGAAGAAATGCCAGCATATCGCAAGGGGGAGTCTGAAGATCTGCAAGTAAAGACTGAAATTGAAGCCCAGAGACAGATCAAGACTGGAGAGTGTGAAGACTCGACACTTAAGACTCGTCAACATCTGAGGGGGAGTCTGTTGGTGCAGTCATCTGTCGTCTTCGTCTTAATATCGAGTCTCAGTCTCGTTGCGGTTTCAGATCAAACATGATGTCATCATCTTTGATGATGACATCATATGATGACTTCATCACTACATCATCTCATATAAGACAAATGAGCTTTGGTCAAATTAAGAAGACATGAAATACGGTTTTGAATGTTCACTAAAGACAAAAAGATGGAAGGTCCAATGAGATAATGCCATTTTATGGTCCAATGAGAGCCCAACATATGAAGGCCCGATGAGGAGTAGCCTTTTTATGATCCAACCGTTTGAATATTGTAATATCCATGCATGGCCGTTTGAATTGATATCACCGTTTGAGATCAAGATCGTTTGAGGCCGTCGTTTGAAGACTTGTATCCGTTTGAAATGTTTCAAACGATAGATAGCTAGTATAAATAACATTCAAACTGTCACATTTGTAACGATTCCAGATTTGATACCGAGGTATTGCCGGTGTTCCTTGTAACTGTAAACGATGTAAAATCAATATACAAGAGGTTTAAAGTGTAGATCAAGCTGTATTCACATCCATTTCTTTGTTTCCGCCTCTGAAACGGATTTGAGCTCTTCCGAACGACTCATTCAGGTCGCGAAACGATCCTACAATTGGTATCAGAGCTCAGGAAGAAGAGTTCTATACAATACAGCTGCATCTTCTACTTCTACACCTTTCTTTTTCGAAAATTTCAAGTTTTCACGGTTGAATTTGGCTGAAACTCTCACAATGTGTGTGTATTGGTAGTTTAACAAAGCCTTGAGAATCTCAGGCTAAAAATCGAAGTAAAAGTGATGAAAATCGACTGAAAATAGGTGTCCATTTGAACGAAACATTGCCTTTCCGTTTGAAATTAACTTCCTATCGTTTGAACATGTTTCTTATCGTTTGAAAAAGCATCTGACCGTTTGAAATAGCTTCCTATCGTTTGAAAAAACACTTCCTGTCGTTTGAAAAGTGAATGTATCGTTTGAAACATGTTCATCGATTGAGTTGACCGTTTGAATAATCCCTATCGTTTGAAATCTGATCCGTTTGAAACATCGTTTGAAAAGTTCACCGTTCGAAAATTACATTGAATTGTGTGATACTTTAATGGTTATGTGTCAGTTTTGCATGTGATCTTGTGTTTCAAAGTTTGTTGGTTAGTGGAGAAATAGCTTTAATAAATGTGTTGATTTCCGAATTGTCACAGTGTTTTGATTTTGAGGTCTAGGGTTTGAACTAGGATGAGTGATTATGGGGCCAGCAGTTTGACTCCTACATTCCCTAGCAAAGTGTCCTAACCTATTACACTTGTAGCACTTGATTTTCGATTTATCCAACCCAACCCTTAGATTCCCATGCAACCCTGGGAATTTTTGCCCTGTTCTTTTATAAAATTTGCTAGTTCTAACACCTAGCAAGGCCAGTTGATGTAAGATGTCCATTTCCTCTAAATCAGTGGGGTCAAAATGCTGTAGATCATTGAGTTCAAAGCTTAGATTGTCTGACATCTGGTTTTCGTTTGCAGTGAATGCATAACTTGTAGAGAGAGGATCAGGGTTGTTAAAATTTGCACCAGCAGTTATGTCAATGAAGTGATCATAACCCTGGTCCTTACCACTACTCCCAGATTCTTCTTGACCCAAAAGAGCAGTGTTACCGAATGTATAATCATCAACGGTTTTTCCTAACTCTTGTAACTTCCTTTTCTGGTTCAACTCCCTTTCGTAGGTCAGGAGTCGACCATGGAGTTGGGTCAAGGTCAGATCCTTGAACTCAGGTGAATTTCAGGTGACAAAAGCTATGGTGTCCCATTTTTCTGGCAGTGACCTGAGGAACCTGCTATTTTGAGTTGAGTTTGTAAAAGTGGTTTTAACAAGCCTCAGTTCACTGATGAGACAACTGAAACGCTTAAATTGTTGCGTCAGTGATTCACCTTTAACATGACAAAATGCTTCATACTGTTGGTTCAGGATTTCCCTATTGTTTTCTATGACTTCTTCGGTACCCCCAAAACTGTTCCTTAAGCGCGTCCCACAATTCTTTGGCACTGTTACAATATAACAGTCCAGCATATATTTCATTGGGCAGCGCTGATGCTATGATGCTAAATGCTTTAGCATCTAGTTCAATCCTTTGAAAATCGGTTTCGGTATAATTTTCAATAGGTTTTGGAACAGATGCTTTAGCATCTTCAGCGCTTGGCACTGTAGGAACATGGGGACCAAAGACGACAGACCTCCAACAACCTGTGCTTTGTTGAGCGAGGATGTGACCCATCCTCCTCTGCCAGATGTTGTACTCATTTCTTTTTAGCATAGGTGGTTTAAAAAGCGAGCCGTTGTTGTTTTTATCGTCCTGAGATTGTGACGTCATTCTTGTTGTTTTACAGATACTGAGAAATCAACTTTAATGGTGATTAATCCTTACTCTGTTTTTCAACGACGAACAAACGATCAGTATCAACTGTTTTGAGCTGAACTATTTACGTCAAAATGATTGTTAAATCAAATTTGACTGTTCTAGCTCTGATACCAATTGTTGGATCGTTTGATTTTGATTGTATTTTGTGTTTGAAATTTAGATGAAAGTGGATGAGTGTGCAGCGGAATTAAGATGAAAACAAACTTTGCATACAATCAAACGAGAGTAATACTTTGATCAAACATCTTTACATAATGAACCGAAAGACTGAATTTATTTCAACAACGATTACAGTGATTGATGAATGAATGCAAACTCCCCCTCAGCCAGAGCTCAGTTGTTTGTTCGTGCAAAGAAGACGAATGATGCAAAAGAGCTAATAGAACAGTACAAAGTACTGAACTATTTATAGGCACTTGCAAACTACTGAGCATCTTAGCTGACGTCACCATGAAAGTGACATCTAACCTCCTAACAAACTCTAACCTCTGATCTATACAGACACTGCTTGTGTTAACTACTGCTAATACATTCTATTACAAAACAGACTTTAGAACAGCTGCTGCAACCTTCTACTGCTGTGAACCCAGTAGCACTTGTCCGGATTAGCAGTGCTTGACTCAAAGCAGTAGATTGAATCAGCAGGACTTTAGTCTTCCATCAGATCTTTTACTTGAGCAGCAGTTGTAGGTCAGCACTTTGCAAGATCAGCAGATAGGAGGTCATCAGTTGTTGTAATCACTTTCAAGGGGAGAGACTTGTATGTAAACATCTGCTTATTCTGGATCCACTGCTCTGATCCAGTTTTGGCTTTAATTATCTGTTCCTCTGATAGGGTTCAATCCCAACAAGACCTAAACACACTTAACCTTCCATTAAATCCCTAAACTTACATCTTTCACCCATAACTTCCAAAATTTACATATTCCCCCCCTGTTCATAACCGGCCCCAAAGGGCCCCACAACTTTTCATCATAATATTTTCCTATGCTTGCTAGATATTAAACACAAAACCCATTGGATGAACATATTTTGGATAATGTTGTTATAAGGGACCATGAGGTGAAACACTTATCATTTCACCACTTACCAACTTCATCTTTCCCTTTCTTCTCCCCCTTGTTCTCGGCTACCCACACCCACACTACAACCTCCATTTTGATTAAATCAAACAACCAATCCAAGCTTGTTTCAAGGTGCTAGAAGATGATCTAAGGAGGCTTGAAGTGGTAGGAGTTGAAGGACCTTGCTAAGGAGCTTTTAACCACCCATTCTTCTTCATCATCATCATCTTCTTCTTGAGTTCTTTGCCACTTCCCGAGCCACAAGAGCTAGTAGTGAGCCTTCTAATCTCTATTTTACTTCATTTTAGTGTTATGTACAAGTTACACTTTCAAAGAAACTAAACTTTAAAGTATGAAAACATGAAGATCTAACATAATCTAAAGAAAAACAAGTGTTTTTAATGATGTTTGATGTATGTGATGAAGTTGATGTTGTTGAATGTTGTGTGCATGTGTAGATCTATCATGTTAAAGCTTAGATCTAACAAGTTTAAGCATGGATCTTGAAAGATCCATGGTTAAACTTGAATATCAACTTGAAAAACCTGTATGTAAACTTGAAAAATGATTTTTAAGTATATTCTTGTGTTCTTGAAGAAACTAAGACCATGAGAAACTAACTTATGAGACCAAACATCATAAAAAGTTTGTAGAAAGTTCACCAAGAAACTTATTTTTGAAAGATTCAAGTATGATAAGCATGGATCTTGAAAGATCCATGATGAAACTTGATGATGAACATAAAGATCTTTTAAATGAACATAAAAATGGTTTTACTATATGTTATTCATAGTTTTGAAACCTTAAAACTCATGAATGGTTTAGTTAGTAAGTAAAAGTTTCATAACAAGTTTGTTTAAAATTAACAAGAACACTTACTTGTTCATGAAAGATCTTTGTATGTAAGGTGTAGATATAAAAGACTACACATTTTTTAACAAAAATCAAGTTCATCATAAGGTTTTTCCTGGTGAATTTAGTGTATGTTGTTTGTGGAATTTGTTGGAAATTGATTTTGACGATGAAAAGAAAATAAACGCAAGTTTTAAAAACATGGGAAACCTCCATTTTTAGGGGAAATTATGTCAAAATTTTTATAAAATTTTGACACTTAGAAAAATATAAGTTTTGGTGAAACTTATTCCCCAAAAATTCACCTAAAAATATTTACAAAGGTTTCCTAATTTTTATACAAAAATTACAAGTAAGAAATAATGATTTCTTCAAGTATAAAAACAATATTAAGTATGTATATTTTTAGGAAAAAATATATATATTTAGTGGTCACAAGATTATGTGCTAAGTGTATATTATGTGTATTATATGTATTAGTGATGTTAGTGTAACAACCCGACTTTTTGAAGTCAAAGTACAAGTCAAAGTCAAAGTCAAAGGAAGAAAAGATTGCTAATCAGATCTGACATTTCTTGCTTGATTATTGCTTGTACTCTCAAACCTCGATAATCGATACGTTAGTTTATGCTATTTTGTTTTACGATTTGTAATATATGAAGTAACAATGCGATAAACGCAATTAAAATGCTAATCTACTTAACGCTACCTCATCGCAATCGCATACCAACTCGAATCGCATTTATTGGTATTGTTCTATGTGTGTGTGTTAATATGTGATACTTGTGCATATTTATGTATGTTAAAGGTGTTATTCGAAAATGCAATCACAACTCTATCACAACGCAACGCAACGCAATCTAATCGCAAACACTAAACGCAAGGTTACTTATGTTGTTAGATGTTAGTTATGTTAGTTGTGTAACTATAGTTTAAAACTATCGCATCGCTTATTCGCCACTCGCTTAAATACAACGCAACGCTCAACTCACGAAACGGAAGTCAGAAACTAACTCACACGCGCCGTTCAATCGAACGACCGTTCGATCGAATGGTCATCCGACCGAATGACCATCCAATCAGATGGCCATCCGATCGAAGGGCCGTCCGACCCGTCAACCTGCACCGCCTTTCTTCTCCTCTCACTATAAATACCCCTCCTGTCACATCACTGTTCATGATGTGACAGCTCCCTCTGACCCACGCACTCTCTGGCCACTTTTCTCTCGATTTCTCGCGATTCCTGTAAGTTTTGGTCTCAAATCTTGTACTTCCATAATCAGCACACACTTTCTCATCATCTTCACCATCTAATCTTACATACTAACGTACTGTCATCAGGCTAATCTCTCCAGCGCTCCCTTCAATCCAAGCTTGTGTTATTTATTTAACACGAACTGTGAGTGTACTCAATCCCTTTTTGCTTAACGCACTTTTGGGTGTTACATACGCTACTTATATCAAATCATATCGACACACAACACAGCCATTTTTATAAGCTAACCACTCTGCATGTTATACGTGTTATTCGATGAATGCCTATATGTTATGTTTACAAAGTGAGTGTTGCCTGACACCTTAGCAACGATAGTACTATTGTTTGGACTCAGCACCTGTCGTGGACATGGATTGTTAAGGGTATTTCTCACGTGTCACGGTGGTGATATGTGGTGCGCATTCTACAACTCGCAGTCATGTCTGTGTATACTTCATCAACACCAGTTACTGGTCGAACGGAGTGATTCCCATCCGATCGGATGACTAGGACTTGATGTGGTTCCCATTGTTTGAAACGTCGGTACACCGTCTCGGTCAAACCGCAAACTTTCTAACTCAACGGTTTTTGCAAGTTTTTAAACGAAACAGTCGCTCAAACGAATAGCTGTCCGATCGGACGACCATCCGATCGAACGACTATTCGACCAGGTGACTTGTGATCTTCAACACTTAAACAATTTTCAAAACTTCAAGTTTCCAACGAATCACCCTCCGAGCGAACGGCCAATCCGTCCGGATGACCATCCGACCGAACGACCTGATAAGTAAATACACTTCACAATTTTTAAAATTCTACAACGAAAGCTTCAAAGTTCAAACAATACACAAACACGTCCTTCCCAAACGAATGACCCTCCGACCAAATGGTCATCCGTCCGGATGACCATCCGTCCGGACGGTCATCCGATCGGATCACTATCCGTCACTCATCCCACCGACACGCCGTTTTATGCACTATTCAACGCTTATACTAACGTACTGTCATCAGGCTAATCTCTCCAGCGCTCCCTTCAATCCAAGCTTGTGTTATTTATTTAACACGAACTGTGAGTGTACTCAATCCCTTTTTGCTTAACGCACTTTTGGGTGTTACATACGCTACTTATATCAAATCATATCGACACACAACACAGCCATTTTTATAAGCTAACCACTCTGCATGTTATACGTGTTATTCGATGAATGCCTGTATGTTATGTTTACAAAGTGATTGTTGCCTGACACCTTAGCAACGATAGTACTATTGTTTGGACTCAGCACCTGTCGTGGACAGGGATTGTTAAGGGTATTTCTCACGTGTCACGGTGGTGATATGTGGTGCGCATTCTACAACTCGCAGTCATGTCTGTGTATATTTCATTGTCGATCGCTTACATGCTTCACATTACTACGTGTTACATGCTGGTTATGCGTAAATCGCTTTTCGCTACTATACGCTATTAAACTTGTATGCTCACCTTTACACTATGTGTACTGACTTTACTTTAACGTATGTGACAGGTGTTTAGGATGCTACACTATGACTTGCTTTTGTAGAACCAAGCTAGGGGAGTCTAGAAACAAACTAAATAATTTATGAGTTGTCGGAACAATATTTGTCTTTGAGAACACTATATCTGTAATAACTGTTTTACTTGATATGTTGTGGTATGGGACATGACGTTAAATATTTGGCAATTATAATTGTTATGGATTCTCTTGGACAATCTTTTTCGCTCACTGCCTCACCCCGATGTTTCCGCCATCGGTTGGGGTGTGACAGATTGGTATCAGAGCCATAACTATAGGGAATTAGGCAAGA
Source organism: Helianthus annuus (assembly GCF_002127325.2). Lineage (NCBI taxonomy): Eukaryota > Viridiplantae > Streptophyta > Magnoliopsida > Asterales > Asteraceae > Helianthus > Helianthus annuus. The sequence continues at coordinate 108,295,273 of NC_035442.2, read as the reverse complement.
CTCGACCTAGTCCGGGTCGATGTCTTAGAATTGACCTAGTCTATAGTCTAAGTACCAACAGACCGCCTTGTGCGAACCCAATAGGGGTTTCGCGCGAGCCTATTTCTGTTTCTTTCTCTCAACCCATACTTACACGAACACCGCATACTACAGCTTCGTGCAGGATCGACCTTTCCTAAGGTCGGATTCTATCACTTAGCCTTTCCTAAGGCTAGCAACGCACACGATTTTTTTTTCAAAAACAAACGGGAGATCTGGTCGAGACTAGGTGTGAAAACCACAAACTCTCGCTTAGATAGCTCGCTCGACGCACACTTTTACTATAAACACGAAAATTTGCATTGACTCAGGAGTGAAATCCATATCTCAACAAAGTTCTCCCTATCTCTCTCGTGATTCTATCACACACACAGGAATGCAGTCGTTGAGTTAGGGGTTAAACCCGAATCTTGATGACTTGTTCCACCCTTATTTTGGTTTTACAAAACTCTCACCAAAGTCTCGATGGGTTCCGATGACTCGAGTAATGTGAATAACCGAAACGATGCGTGCCATTTACCGCATGTCGGTGAGAGAGCATAGTCTATTAGACCAAAACGTGTACTCGAAGTCCTTGAGAATAGTCGAATCACTTTGGGTAGTCGACGTCTACCACCCAAGACAATCTATTTTTGATCACTGATTTTATGTATTATGTGTTTCGATTCTGAACTCGCAGCCGCTGACTCTGTGAATCATCGCTTTTATGTGTGATTTTATGTGTTTATATGGTTTTACATGTTTATGTGTTTCGATTTTTGGAGACTATACGCTTTTCCGCTCCTCGCTTTGATAAACACGCACAACTCGCACTGCACATATCTCAAAATACTAACAAATCGCATGCCATGCTACTCGCTTACGCTATACTATTCACTGTGATACTCGCTACTCGCACTCACTATTCTCGAACGCGCTCACAAAACTGGAATAATAGGTGAATACATGCAATATATGTAGGTGAATACATGCAAAATATAGTTGAATATGTGTTTCTATGCTCTACGTGCTTACGTGCCAATGTGCTTATGTGCCTACGTGGATTATGTGCCTACGTGATTATGTGCCTATGTGTAGACGTGTTCCTGTTCTTTAGATAAAGTAGCTTTTGGGTAGTTCGGTAGGCTATACTAGATTTAATCGACTTGTGTCTGAATCCTATGATGATGTCTGTTGCAGACAATGTCGTCATTTGGATCGCACACTTCTCGCGCTACCCGCCGCAACCACGCTGACAAACGCATTGCCTCGCTAGTCGCCAAGGAAATGGCCAAGGTCATTCCGCAAATTGTCAGCGAAATCAACGAAATTGGTAGCAAGTCCTCTGAGGAATCTAGGACTGACTCTCCTCGCGCTATTTTTAGTTTCAAGCAGTTTAAGGCCTGCGGCCCCAAAGACTTCACTGGTGAAGACGGGCCTACTGCCATGTTTCAATGGTTCGATTCAATTGAAGTCACTCTTCGCCAAAGCGGCTGTCTCGATAACCTCCGCACTGTCAACGTAACTGGCGTTTTCCAATCCAGGGCTCTGGATTAGTGGACCGCCGAAAGGAACAGGCGAGGGGACGACGCAACCTATGGGCTTACTTGGGAGGAGTTGAAGGAAATCATGATGAAAGAATTCTGCTCTCCCCATGAGCTTCAGAAGCTGGAGAACGAGTTTTGGATCATTAAGCAAGAAGGTGGCGACAATGCCGGACTAACTGCTCGCTTTAAACAGCTAAGTATCATCTGCCCCGGCCAAGTCTCAACTCCTGACATAACCATCAAGAAATACATCCGTGCTTTACCGGATTGTGTTGCTGATTTAGTGCAAGCAGCCAAGACGACCACCATCGAAGAGACTTATCTACTCGCTGCAGAAATCAATGACAAACGAGTTAGGGCTGGTTACTTCAAGAATACCACCAAGTTACCGCTTCTCTCGCTCCCGAAACCGCCGCCCCTCAAGCTTCCAAGTCTTCACGCTGGAAGCGCAAGAACAACAACAAGAACTGTGCAGTTACTGCTGCTCCACTCAATGTTGTCCCTGCTCAACCCTAGAACCAAAACCGCCAAGTAGCTGCACCCGTGACCAACGCACCCCTACAAAACGTGCATACACTGGTCCGCACCCGCTATGCCCTACTTGTACTTACCACCATCCTGTTGGGATCGCTTGTCGCTTTTGTGTTCATTGCAACATTTACGGCCCTTTACTGCCAACTGCCGTACTGGTCCCCGTCAAGCTCAAGCTCAGGTTCAACCTCCTGCACTGCCAGCTCCTCTTCCCACTCCTTAGGGACAACAAGCAGCTCCTGCCCCCACTGCTCACGCAAGAGCCTGCTTCACATGTGGTGATCCTAACAACTTTGCAAATGTCTGTCCGAACAGAGTGGTGAAGCAAGAGCCACATCAGCAACCAGCGCAGCAACAACACCAACACCAACAGAAGCAGCCTCAGCAGCAGCAACAACATCCAGCAGCCCGCGGAGGAGTGTTCAACATCAATGTCTGCCAGGCGCAGAATGACAACAATGTGGTTAATGGTACGTTTCTTGTCAACGGTATATATGCCTCGTGTTTATTTGATACTGGAGCCAATAACTGTTTTGTATCGTTAGAATTCGAAAAGCTCCTAAACCATAAACGCGTTAATCTCCCTACGACGTTCGACGTAGAAATTGCCACTGGAAGAACCGTCACTGTGAATTCAATTCTCCGTGATTGTACGCATGAACTCAACAATCACGTCTTCCCTATCGACCTTATTCCGATGTAGCTTGGTAGTTTTGATATCATAGTAGGCATGGATTTTCTTCGCGAGAATCGTGCTGAAGTCGTTTGTTTTGATAAAATGATCCGTTTCTCGCTCGCTAATGGCGATCAACTCTTTGTCTATGGCGAAGTCTCATCGAAGGATCTCAAACTCATGTCATGCATAAAAGCAAGCAAGTATCTCCGAAAGGAATACAAAGCTTTCTTGGCACACATCGTAGTAGCGGAGGAAAAGGAAAAGAAGGCAATGGATAAGGTGCATGTGGTTCGTGATTTTCCTGCTGTCTTTCCCGACGATTTACCTGGTTTACCCCGAGTCGTGATATTGATTTCCGTATCGGCCTCATTCCTGGAGCCAACCCTGTTGCTAAAGCTCCCTATCGCCTCGCTCCATCTGAAATGCGCGAACTCTCGAGTCAACTCCAGGAATTGCTTGATAAAGGCTTCCTTCACCCTAGCACCCCTCCTTGTGGCGCACCTGTCCTTTTTGTCAAAAAGAAGGATGGATCGTTCCGGATGTGCATCGATTATAGGGAATTGAATAAGCTAACTATCAAGAATCGCCATCCCCTGCCCCGAATCGACGATTGATCAATTACAAGGTGCTACGTGTTTCTCAAAGATTGATTTACGCTCAGGTTACCATCAGCTACGAATCCAGGAGGAAGATATACCTAAAACCGTTTTCCAAACCCGTTACGGCAATTATGAATTCGTCGTTATGCCCTTTGGTTTAACCAACGCACCCGTGGTTTTCAGAGATTTGATGAATCGCGTGTGTAAACCCTTTCTCGACCGCTTCGTCATCGTGTTTATCGATGATATCCTTATCTATTCGAAATCGAAAGCCGAACACGCGCAACATCTACGTTTGGTTCTCGAATTACTCCAAGGGAATCGACTCTATGCCAAATTCTCCAAGTGTGAATTTTGGCTAGAGGAGGTTCAGTTCCTCGGTCACATCATCAATAGTCAAGGTATACACATCGATCACGCGAAGATTGAAGCAGTTAAGAGCTGGGTTACACCAAAATCACCGTCAGAAGTTCGTTCGTTCCTCGGATTGGTGGGCTATTACCGTCGATTCATCGCCGACTTTTCTAAAATCGTTGTTCCGCTTACTTCTCTGACTCAGAAAGACAAGCCTTTTGTTTGGGGAACCGAACAAGAGCAAGCCTTTCAGACCCTGAAGCATATGCTCTGCAATGCTCCTATCCTCGCGTTACCCGATGGAAACGATGACTTCATAGTCTATTGCGATACCTCTAACCTCGGTCTTGGTTGTGTTCTCATGCAACGAGACAAGGTTATCGCGTACACCTCTCGTCAGCTCAAGATCCACGAGAAGAACTACACAACCCAAGATCTCGAGCTTGGTGCAATTGTTTTTGCGTTAAAGATTTGGTGACACTACCTTTACGGTACCAAGTGTACGCTCTTCACCGACCATAAGAGCCTGCAACATATCTTGAACCAGAAGGAACTGAATATGCGCCAACGCTGATGGGTTGAACTTCTTAACGATTACGACTGTGAGATTCGTTACCACCCTGGCAAAACAAATTTCGTTGCCGATGCTCTCAGCAGGCGAAGCTATATACATATCGTTCGTAATACTCACGCCCAGCACGACCTCGAAGCACTAATTCGTGACGATCAGCACGCATGCTTCATTGAGAACACCTTGAAAGAGGAAATGAAGAAGATTGGTGCTGAAACCCAACTAGTCACCAAATCGAACGGTATTTATTACTATCTCGATCGCATCTGGATTCCAAGTCGCAATAACCTTTGAGAAATATTGTTGACTGAAGCCCACAAGTCTCGATATTCCATTCATCCCGGTGCCGACAAGATGTACCATGACCTTCGTCTCCGGATTGGTGGCCTGGAATGAAAAAGGATATCACTATCTATGTTTCGAAGTGCCTGACTTGTTTAAAAGTCAAGGCTGAACAACAAAGACCCTCTGGCTTACTTGTGCAACCCGAGATCCCTATGAGGAAATGGGAGAGTATAGCTATGGACTTCATCACGAAACTCCCCCGCGCGCCATCAGGTCACGATAGCATCTGGGTTATCGTTGATTGTCTTACAAAATCTGCTCATTTTCTGCCGATACGAGAAGACTTTAAGGAAGAACGATTAGCACAGATCTATACCGATGAAGTTATATGTCGACATGGGATGCCTCGTGATATCATCTCTGACCACGATGGTTGGTTTACCTCGCGCCTTTAGGAAACGTTTCAATATGCTCTCGGTACTACTCTTAATCTAAGTACTGCTTTCCATCCCCAAACTGACGGTCAGACTAAACGCACGATCCGCACCCTTGAAGACATGCTTCGCTCGTGTGTCATAAATTTCGGTGGTAATTAGGATGCGCACCTACCTTTGGTCGAATTCTTGTACAATAACAGTTATCATTCTAGCATTCAATTGGCACCATTTGAGGCATTATATGGAAGAAAATGCCGATCCCTGGCACGAGATCGGAGATGCGCAATTTACCGGTCCTGAGTTATTGCAAGAAACGACTGACAAGATCCTCCAGATACGAGACGATCTCCTGAAAGCTCGGAGTCGTCAAAAGAGTTACGCCGATAGACACTACAAGCCCCTTGAATTTGATGTTGGAGATCACATACTCCTAAAGGTTTCACCTTGGAAGGGGGTGATCCGATTCGGCAAGAAAGGAAAGCTCGCGCCTCGATATGTTGGACCCTTTAAAATTCTGGAAAGAATTGGCAAAGTGGCCTACAGACTTGAACTACCGGAGGAACTTAGCAACGTCCACCCGATTTTCCATGTTTCGAACCTCAAAAAGTGTCTAGCCGAGCAGAATTTACATGTAACTCTTGAGGATCTACAAGTGGACGAAACATTACACTTCGTGGAAAAGCCAGTTGAGATCATGGATGAGAGACCAAGAAGCTCTGACGCTCACGCATTCCCATAGTGAAGGTTCGCTGGGAAGGCAAACGCGGCGCCGAGTTCACCTGGGAACTCGAAAGTGACATGAAGGCTAAGTATCCACAGCTCTTCGTTACGCCTGCGCCTTAATTTCGGGACGAAATTCCCTAAAGTAGGGGAGGCTGTAACAACCCGACTTTTTGAAGTCAAAGTACAAGTCAAAGTCAAAGTCAAAGTCAAAGGAAGAAAAGATTGCTAATCAGATCTGACATTTCTTGCTTAATTATTGCTTGTACTCTCGAACCTCGATAATCGATACGTTAGTCTACGCTATTTTGTTTTACGGTTTGTAATATATGAAGTAACAATGCGATAAACGCAATTAAAATGCTAATATACTTAACGCTACCTCATCGCTAAAACATCGCAACTCGAATCATATTTATTGGTATTGTTCTATGTGTGTGTGTTATTATCTGATACTTGTGCATGTTTATGTATGTTAAAGGTGTTATTCGAAAACGCAATCGCAACTCTATCACAACGCAACGTAATCTAATCGCAAACACTAAACACAAGGTTACTTATGTTGTTAGATGTTAGTTATGTTAGTTGTGTAACTATAGTTTAAAACTATCGCATCGCTTATTCACCACTCGCTTAAATACAACGCAACGCTTAACTCACGAAACGGAAGTCGGTAACTAACTCACACGCACCGTCCGATCGAACAACCGTTCGATCGGATGGTCATCCGATCGGATGGCCATCCGATCGAAGGGATGTCCGACCCGTCAACCTGCACCGCCTTTCTTCTCCTCTCACTATAAATACCCCTTCTGTCACATCACTGTTCATGATGTGACAGCTCCCTTCGACCCACGCACTCTCAGGCCACTTTTCTCTCGATTCCTCATGATTCTTGTAAGTTTTCGTCTCAAATCTTGTACTTCCATAATCAGCACACACATTCTCATCATCTTCACCATCGAATCTTACATTTCCACCGTGAAATCCTCTGATTCGGGCTGTTCTATGGTGACGTCTTCATGGAGTTCCTATGAACATTGAAGTGTGACCTCATCACATCAAGGATAGTCCAGATCTAACGGATTTCTACATGTTTAAACACTGATTTCACCTAAATCTAAACATTTTCCAACTGATTCTCGCTTTTCTTCAACATTCTCAACTTTTCACTCCAAACCGATAGAACCTGAGCTCGTTCGGGCCTTCTACTCATTCTCTAGTGAAGTGTCGGTCTGAGAACGGATTACTATTGAAGAGACGACCGATCCATGGGTTGAACATGAAAAACTTCATCAAGAACAGTTACTGGTCGAACGGAGTGATTTCCATCCGATCGGATGACTAGGACTTGATGTGGTTCCCATTGTTTGACACGTCGGTACACCGTCTCAGTTAAACCGCAAACTTTCTAACTCAACAGTTTTTGCAAGTTTTTAAACGAAAGAGTCGCTCAAACGAATAGCCGTCCGATCGGATGACCATCCGATCGAATGACTATTCGACCAGGTGACTTGTGATCTTCAGCACTTAAACAATTTTCAAAACTTCAAGTTTCCAACAAATCACCCTCCGAGTGAATGGCCATCTGTCCGGATGACAGTCCGACCGGACGACCTGATAAGTAGATACACTTCACAATTTTTAAAATGCTATAACGAAAGCTTCAAAGTTCAAACAATACACAAACACGTCCTTCCCAAACGAATGACCCTCCGACCGAATTGTCATCCGTCCGGACGGTCATCCGATCGGATCACTATCCGTCACTCATCCCACCGACACGCCGTTTTACGCACTGTTCAACGCTTATACTGTCGTACTGTCATTAGGCTAATCTCTCTAGCGCTCCCTTCAATCCAAGCTTGTGTTATTTATTTAACACGAACTGTGAGTATTCTCGATCCCTTTTTGCTTAATGCACTTTTGGATGTTACATACGTTACTTATATCAAATCACATCGACACACAACACAACCAATTTTTATATGCTAACCACTCTGCATGTTATACGTGTTATTCGATGAATGCATGTATGTTATGTTTACACAGTGATTGTTGCCTGACACCTTAGCAACGATAGTACTATAGTTTGGACTCAGCACCTGTCGTGGACAGGGGTTGTTAAAGGTATTTCTCACGTGTCACGGTGGTGATATGTGTTGCGCATTCTACAACTCGCAATCATGTCTGTGCATATTTCATTGTTGATGGCTTACATGCTTCACATTACTGCGTGTTACATGCTGGTTTTGCGTAAATCGTTTTTCACTACTATACGCTATTAAACTTGTATGCTCACATTTACACTATGTGTATTGACTTTACTTTAACGTATGTGACAGGTGTTTAGGAGGCTACGCTATGACTTGCTTTTGTGGAATCAAGCTAGGGGAGTCTAGAATCAAACTAAATAATTTATGAGTTGTCGGAACAATATTTGTCTTTGAGAACACTATATCTGTAATAACTGTTTTACTTGATATGTTGTGGTATGGGACATGACGTTAAATATTTGGTAATTATAGTTGTTATGGATTCTCCTGGACAATCTGTTTCGCTCAGTGCCTCACCCCGATGTTTCCGCCATCGGTTGGGGTGTGACAGTTAGGAACTTGAAAAATACATTAAATACTCCCAAGGAGTATGCTATCAAAAATACACATACAAATAATTAAGAAATACACAATGATACAAGTATACAAAATTACATATAAAAATGTTACATGGACAAATACAAAATATATATCAATATATATATATATATATATATATATATATATATATATATATATATATATATATATTCCTTATAAAATTAAGGACTTGGACAAGTATTGGACATATTGGACAATATTATATATTTATGGACTTATACAAAAATTACTACAAGTGATGGAAGAATTATAAAAGTGCGACAAAATACATATAACCCATAAACCTTAAAAATATTATTATTTTTAAGAAATAAAAACTCCGGAAAGTAATAAAATCAAAGAATTGATTTTTGGTTAATTAATACAAATATACAAGTATTTACACTTAAAATACAAGTACACTTTCTTAAGTATACTTACACCTAGAAATAATATTGGAAATATTATTTAACAAATCACTTATATTTATTTTTGACAATTAATATAAGTAACAGATATTTGGTAAAAGTTAAAAATATACTATTTTTAACAAATGATATTTTCAGATCCTACTTACACAAATATATATATTTGGGATAAAAATATATAACAAATACCATGTTAAACATAATGTGACCTACAAATAAGACACCTTAAATCCAAAGAGTAACTTGTACTTAGAAGTTTACAAGTTAGGTGATTAACATACTTAGAACGTCTATAGGTCACGACACTCGAGTAGCAGAAGCCGGTGCAGCTAGACACTCAAGACGCAAAGCAGTGAGTTCATGTCCCCACTTTTAAACTTTTTTACTGTTTTCTAAACTTGGGGAAAAGACATGTACAATTTGGTATGTTTAAACAAAGGAATCATACATAGATCACGTCACGAATAGGGTATACGAAGGCACCATCAATCTAGTTTAGACCGAAATAACAAGGGTTAGATCTAACAGGTCTGGGCAGCCTCACTCTCTTGACAACACATAGTCATGGAGTGTCTTGGGTCACAGTCGTAGGGTAAACGATGTTAAAAATAACCTAGGTTTGGATGCTTCCTATCTCGTCACATATGTTAATGTCCTCGCGAAACATTAGCGATCTCGATTCCATTTCATTACAGCTTACAAACTTACATTTTACAATTACATACCATGCTTTTATACAAATACAAATGTTACATTTTACACAAATCTGCATGAATTCACACCAATTTTTGTTGACGATTTTCAAACTTACATGTATTTCAGGGAATTAGTGGATGATGTTCGCGGGCTCCTTGTCAAGATGTTTAGTGTCTAGTCTTCGTTGCCATCTTTTGTGGATTTGTTTGCTATATCCCTCCTTATGTGGTGATATAGGAAACAAAACCTTGATCTTTGTTTTGAAATCATGACGTGAAGTTTCAAACAATTATCTTTTATTTATGATGTAAACTTTAAACAAATTTTTGTGTTTTGGATGATTAAACTTGAATGGCAAAATGGAGTATGTTTTTAATTCATGTAGCAATGTTTACTCATCGTATGCAATGAAAACCACTCAGATCACACCTCGTGCTTCCGCCTTTGAAAAGGGTGTGACAATTTGTGCAATTGAACTGCTTCTGAACTGCTCTATTTTTCGAAATCGATTTGTGCAATTGAATTGCTTCTTTAATTCGAGTAGCCTATTGTTATAGTGTTCTTAAAAATTATTTACAGGATTTTGAATACCCATTATGTGATTTTGAATACCCATTACCCATTACGTGATTTTGAATACCTGGTACATGATTACATGATTTTTTAATACCCACTACATGATTACACATTTAACATAAATCATTACGCGTTTAATGTAAATTCATTACGGGATTACACATTCAATATGATTTGTTATAACTAATGTTAATACAATTATGCTTATTACGTGATTACACATTCAATAATAAGAACTTGATTGTTTATTCTTTATTACATGGTTAAATCTCTAATATACGACATTATTTGCTATTATAGGTTGATTTGGCTAATGTTTTGTATGTAATTTATCCTTAATACGTGTTATACGTGAAATATTAGGTATTCCATATGAAATATTATGTATTACATGTTTTGTTTATACGTAATTACGTAATCACTCAGTAGGGTTTCACATAAACACTATAATGAAATCACGTAATCATGAAATGGGTATTTAAAATCATGTAATAATACATAGTCAACTATTGGTACATAATTATGTAATCACTTAGTGGGGTTTCACGTAAAATCTATAATGAAATCAAGTAATCACGTAATGGATATTCAAAATCATGTAGTCACTTATTGGGTATTCAAAATCACGTAATCACATAATGGGTTTTCAAAAGCTTTCAAATTTTTAAGGGTATTCAAAATCACGTAATCACGTCATGGGTTTTCAAAAACCTTCAATTTTTTTAAGAAAAATATAGCAATAGACTACTCGAATTAAAGAGAATAAAATGACGGTGTATTTTTTATAAAACATATTAACGTATGAAAATTTATAACCGTTTAAAAATCAAGGGGGAGTGGGTTTATGATACAATAATATTGTATTTTCCTATTTTACCCTTGTCCCCACTTGTTCCCTTGTTTTTAGTTATGTGAATTCTATATTTGAGACCACTTAATATCAACCATTGATCTTGCAAACCAAAGGCAAACTTCTCTCCTATACTTCGTACATTTCTTTACTCTTGTACAATAACCTTTCTCTATACTATATAATAATATAAAACATGGGTCAAAATATATTACGAAGTTTTTTTTGCTAGGAAGGCTAGGAAGTAATCTTGACCATCAATTGATTAATCAACGACTTAGATTAAATGGGTATAATTGATAAAAAAGAAGGAGGCGCGTGAGTTTGTGTAGGGGTATTCTAGTTAATCCAAAGCAATAGTTTCTCTCTCCTCCAATCCCCCCCCCCCCCCGTCTTTTAAATGTTAATAACTCTTTCATAGATATTATTTTTCCATAAAAATTGCACCAAAAAAATGAGCGTTTTTATCTTTAAAATGAGTATACTATTGCTATATTTTTAATATTTTTCCGAAAACCCATATGCGTAAAACGCAATGGACAAAAAACATTAAAAATGACCCTTTTTTTTTTCTAAAACACAATTGACAAAAAACACAAAGATATGCCTTGTTTCTAAAACGCAATAGACAAAAAACACAAAAGAAGTGTGTTATTTCTAAAACGCAGTGGCTGAAAAACACAAACAAAATGTCTTTTTTGTTAAACGCAATGGCCTAAAAACACAAAGAAAAGTCTTATTTCTAAAACGCAATTGCCAGAAAACACAAAGAAATATCTTTTATCTAAAACGCAATGACCATAAAACACAAAAAAATGTCTTTTACCTAAAACACAATTGACTAAAAACTCATAAAATTTATTTTACCTAAAACGCAATGGACTAGAAACACAATAAAATATGTTGTTTCTAAAACGCAATGGCTGAAAAACAGAAATAAATGTCTTTTACCTAAAACGCAATGAACTAAAAACACATTAGATATGTTTTTACCTAAAATGCAATGAATTAAAAACACAATAAAATGTGTTGTTTCTGAAACGCAATGGCTGAAAAACACAAATAAATGTCTTTTTTTTTTTTTTTTTTTTGTAAAACTCAATGGCCTAAAAACACAAAGAAATGTCTTATTTCTAAAACGCAATGGCCAGAAAACACAAAGAAATGTCTTTTTCTAAAACGCAATGGCCAGAAAACAGAAAAAAATGTGTTTTACCTAAAACGTAATGGAGTAAAAACATAATAAAATGTGTTTTTTTCTAAAAGCCAATGGACTGAAAATACAAAAAAAAGTGTTTTTTCATTACTCTGTAAAACGCAATGACTCAAATTCAAAAACCCAGATCGCAAAAATGCAATTCAAAATGTTCTTACATAGATCGAAACCGATTTCTTCAGATTTCTTCTACGTGACGAAATTTGAATGCTAGAAACATTATCAGCGATCGAATCGAACGAATCGAGTGATTCGCTTCAAAATCACGGGAAAAGTGAGATATTGTATGAAATTAAACTGGGTTTCTTCAAAAAAAAGTTGAAGAACATGCTGATTGGGTATTTGATTCATTGATTGGTGACAAAAATCGCACTATAATGTAGTGATTGAGATAGAAAGTAAAGAAAATGTTGAAGATGGTGGGTTTTGAAAATGGTGGGTTTTGAAGTTACAGGGAGAGAAGAAGGAAGAAGAGATAAAATTGACTAAAATAAAAAAAGGTCACCTAACCAAAAAAAATGGCTTTCTCTGGGCGACTTGGGCGATTTTGGAGACATCAACTGAAAACTAATCTGATCTTCTTCGTTCCTCTTCTCGATTGCATCTGGTTAGTTTTAATTTGATTCAATCGTTGGTAGGATTTCTGTGTATGAGGGTTTCGGCGATTAGACTTCTAGGCTGATTAGGGTTTGTGTTCTCAAACGGGTTTGGCGGCTTGTGCGATCGAACCTGTTTTGGGTTTGCTACAATCCTAATCAATAATCTGGTAAAAGCTGCTTCTTCTTAATACCTATTCGGCGTGTTGGGTAATCTGGCCGTTCTGTTTCGGCACTCTGATCCAAGTTCAGTCCGATTCTGTATTAGGGGTTCGGCAATTGTTGGTTTTCTTTCACCATGGATGATTCAGATGCAGATAACTCCAAGGTGTTTGCTACTAAAATTAAGAACATTGATGGTAAACCGTTTGAGCCAAAGAAAACATCACATATGCCTATGGTTTCAGAAGTGGGAAATAAGAAGGTAAGATTCATGTTACCGCTGAATGATACGGACTACGTTCTTGGCTGTTCTGATTCTCCAGATGAGGATTATGCAATGGTTTTTGACAAGCGAAAGGTAGAATTTGTACTACCGCTAAATGATGTCAGTCCTGCCCGCACTCGGAAACAGGAACAGGACGATAATGCTCAAGTTCAACAGCAATCTTATGCGAATGTGGTCGAGCAGGTAGGTATTCAGTAGGCTGTTAGTTCTAATCAGCATCAGAATGTTGAGGGAACAGATAGGAAGGCCAATGAGGCGGCGGATCAAATTCCTAAAGTTAATTTTAGATCGCTAAAATCAGATGTCTCATTGGATGGTGTGGATGTAGTGCTACCGATTGATTCTGTTCGCCAGGTTAATAACAGGTTAGCTAACACTCTTTATGGGTATTTTCTTGGGGATAGAATTGCATATCCAGTAGTTGATTACTTTGTGAGAACAAATTGGAAGAAACATGGTCTTCAGAAAACTATGATGAATGCAAATGGGTTCTTTTTCTTCAAGTTTGAAGACAGAAAGGGTATGGATGCTGTTCTTGAAGGGGGACCTTGGATTATCCGTAACAAACCTATGTTTCTCAACATTTGGTCCCCTACAAACACCCTTAAAAAAGAAGAGCTTAAAAAGGTTGCAGTTTGGGTTAAATTGCACGACGTCCCTCTAGTGGCGTATTCTGCTGATGGTTTAAGCATGCTGGAGTCCAAAATTGGGTCTCTTGTGCGCCTTGATTCGTATACAACTGATATGTGTAATGAGGCTTGGGGAAGGAGCAGTTATGCTAGGGCTCTTATTGAAATATCGGCTAATCGGGAATTGAAAGGGACTCTAACCATGGCTATTCCTGAATTGGATGGAAACAAATATGTTACAGAGACTATTAGGGTGGAGTATGAATAGGAACCCCCGAGATGTGCTCAATGTTGTGTGTTTGGGCATGACTCTGAGGGATGCCCTAAACGTATTGGCTCAACATCCAAACCTCCTACTAACAGGCCGAAAGTAGACGAGGATGGTTTCACTGAAGTTAAGGCTAAGAAAAATGCAAAGAAGAATGGCTTTCAAGTTAATAATCAGAAGCCCAAATTTGAGTATAGACCGGTCGATAGGAAGAAAAAGGCCGTTGCAAATCAGCAGGGTTCTACTTCTAAAATTCAAACTCATAATCCGTTTTCTGCTCTTGCTTCTGTTGGGGGAAACGGTGTTTCAATCCAAGGGAGAAAGAAAGGGGATAGACATGTTCATGAGGATTCAGATGAGGAAGAGGTTGTGGTTGTCTATGATGAAACCAATGACTTTATGACTTCGGGTACTTATCCTTCGTCTTCAAGATCAGGGGCAAGCACCTCTTCTACAAAGTTCTCCAATGGATAGAGCGTCTTTGATTCGTGTTAAGGGGCTGCAATTTCGTGGCAACTTCATTTTTGATGATGGAGGATGAGGATTTTTGGTTATGTATTGTTTTGTCTACTAGATATCTTTTCATGATGTATAGTAGGCTAGGTTGATGTGATGTTATAGATACTTTTATGTCTGTTGGCTTACATATATGGGCTATGTTCTGTATATGAACTAGTGTGGAACTCATCCTCACTACTTGTACTTGTTTGCGGTTGTTTATAATAGATTCACCGGGGTAACCCTTTACCCAATTTTTTTTTTTTACTAAAATACCTTTCTTTTTATTTTTTAATTTTGCTTATAATTCAATTGCTTCATATCTTTCGTATCTTTCCTTTTCCAATTTGATGTGAAACATATCAAAAAGAAAAGAATATAAACTAAATTAAAAATAAGAGTAATTAATTGACATTGAAAAAAATGAATTCAAGTGAAAGCCTCTTTGATTACATTACATCCATATATGTTGTCTTGCCTGTACCTGTACTCTTTCTTCTTCGTCCCCAATTTTCAAATCCCAACCATCCATCCATCCTGAAACTCATCAATTCAATTCTCACATTCATACAAATCATCTATGGAGGACACAGAAGAAGAAGTACTGCTCAGTGATGATCAGAAACTCGATATTGCCAAATGGTTTCTCCTCAACTCTCCACCTGGTGAAATCCAATACGTTGCCAAAGGTCTCACTAATCTCCACTTACTTACTTCTTCTTTTAGATGCCTATGCTTCTGATATTATTTACGGATTTTGCAGACCTCAAGTCACTTCTCAACGATGAGGATGTCTATCGAAGAGCGGCTGCAGAAGCCTTTCCTCTTTACAACAAATCGAATATCATTTGTCTCCACTTTCCAAATCGAAGCGGTGAGGTATGATTTTTTCTTTATTTACAGTTGATTGATGATGTGATCTTCTCTGTTTTGACCTACAATTTAGGTTTTGTTTTATATTAGAGTTGCAAATGGCCGTTAGGGTTTGGTTTACTTGATCTGTTGCTAGTTAGCTTGCATGTTAGGTTTATAGGTTATTAATTATGAGGACAGTTTTACTGATTAACAAGTTAGAAATCTAGTTTTATAGTTTGGTTTCATTTCTTATTTGATTTTTCGTCGGTATGATATATTGCGTTAGCGGATATTTGCTTCATCTGTGGTTGTGTAACTTCCTATATCAGATCTATGTGTTGGTTGACTTGAAATTTACCTGTCGATTGAGAGGGGATTTTTTTTTTTTTTTTTGAGGCAAAATGGTTGTATGTGCAAAGCTGCTTTATGTTACTATTGGGTAGGTGTAGGATATTTACTTATTTAGAGCTCTCAACCATGTTTAAATCTCTCTTTTCTTCTCTGTGGGTGTTTCTGCAGGTGCTGGTATCGTCGTTTAGTGAGATTAGTGAGGATGAGTATCTTGATCCTAGGACTGCACAGGTGGGAAAGGTTGACCATGTCCGGCAAGTAAGTTTAACAAGCTGGTGATTGGTCTCTTTAGCCTTCTATATGTACCTATATGTGGGCGAAATTAAACTGTATTAGGGGCTGTTTGTTTACCTCTTAACGGGGGCTCTTAATGGTTCAAACCTCTTACTGGTTCAGATTGTTTGTTTCGTGAGCAGATGTCTGAATGGTTCAGACATTTGCCTCTGAATGGTTAAGCATTATACTGAGTCTGAATGGTTAAGACCTCTAATCTGAATTGGTCAAACATTTGCCTCTGAATGGTTAAGCATTATACTGGCTCTTAATGGTTAAGCATTATACTGGCTCTTAATGGTTAAGCATTATACTGGCTCTTATTGGTTCAGACCTCTTACTGGTTCAGCACTTAATGGTTCAGACCTCTTATTGGTTCAACACTTAACCATTCTGAAGTTGTCAAACAGCCCCTTAGTTTCAAGGCACATTGCTGGAACAGTTTAAGAATACTAGAGCTGTCAAATAATGATTGGTCATATACAAGGAAATATTTCTTTCTTCTACGATCAGATGCCTCTGTTTGGTGTTATATCAGATACTTGGATTTTATTATGGGTTTATTGGATTAAGTAGGAGTTCTGAACTTCTGATATATAAGAAAGAGTGTTTTCGAATAGAAGCTTAAATATGTCCAACACGAAACAACTAGAGTTCTCAAGGTCAAAATCAAGTTTAGTTTTTATGCTACAATTTGACCGTCATCATTACACTGACTAGTAAATACACAAACCAAGTCGTGAGTTATTCCAGAGAATTGTAACTGCATATTAAGAGTAAATATTAAGCCCTTATTTTACACGGGTTCTGGAGGAACTCTTATTAGATTGATGAGTTCTTTTTTAAGAAATCCAATTATCCAAAGATGAATTATGTACTTTGTGAAAGTGAAACTTTAATGTACCATGAGAGGCAACACAATGTATGTCAAGATCAAGAAATTGCTGATTTATTGACATTGAATTGATTGCTTTGCTCAGAATATAAACTTAGCTCTAGTGTTTGAAAACACTACTGGTAAGATAAAAGTATTGACTTTAATCCTACCCTATCCCTTAAGGTGGCATGATATGCTACACCCAAAGCATAAACTATTAAATTGTAAATGTGTATTGCTTTGTTATTTGGTACCGGTTTTAGTTCGATCAGTTTAGGATGTAGAACTAATCTATCTACTTGCTTCTGTCATTGTTAATCTGGGCTTTCTATATTCACTTGAATTTATATGAAAATACGAAATGTTGCATTTGTTCAGATTTGTACA
Organism: Helianthus annuus; assembly: GCF_002127325.2. Lineage (NCBI taxonomy): Eukaryota > Viridiplantae > Streptophyta > Magnoliopsida > Asterales > Asteraceae > Helianthus > Helianthus annuus. The sequence goes on along the minus strand of NC_035442.2, from coordinate 108,277,951 downwards.
ACAATGAGACCAGCTACAGACGAAGAGCTTCCATCCCCTTACATAGAAGAGTATCGGTAATATTTTTCTCTAGATATCCTTTAGTTTTAAACCAACTTTGTAGAATGTGACTATCATAGCTGACTTACAGTTGTAATATATACTTTACAGATGTGCTTTGGATGCTGAAATTTCCAAGTATGTTGAAGAGGCTTATCCAAAAGGCGTCTTTTCAGTTTACTGTACAAATGGAAAAGATGCTGAAGATTGTGGGTCCGATTTTGAGCTTGTTGTGGTGATTACAGCCACTCGACATAGTCCACAGAATTTTTGGTTAGCAAACTTAATCTATACCTTATAAATTACAAACTTATAATACAATATCTGTTCCTTTCTTTAATTTAATCTTGTATGCTGGTTTGTCACATTTCGAAATATGTGTATTTTGACCCTTATCAGTAATGGAAGTTGGGTCTCAATATGGAACATCGAGTTTAAGGATGAACTGCAAACTGTGGAAGTCAGAGGAAAATTGCAGGCACTTGCTCAAACTCAAAGATAACTTTTGTATTGTGTATAAACTATAAAGGATATAGCTTATTGTTTATCTTGAATATTCAGGTGACTGCTCATTATTTTGAAGAAGGGAATGTTCAGCTAGACGCGAAGCATGAATGCAGGGATTCAACTATCTTTCAGGTTACAAACCTAGCTCAACTAAACTCACTTCCCAGTATATCACAATCAGTAATTTTGGGGTAACAGATCAAACGGGTAACTATTGGTGCGAGCTTGGTTTTAAAATGCGCGCATAATGCGTGATGCGCCCGATGCACTAATGAGAGTGCATCGCAACAGCTGATGTGATGCGTTTACGTGATGCGAGAATATTGCGTGCATTTCGCATAATGCGCTCTGATGCACGCAACATTGTTTCTTATGCTTTTTTTCCAGATTTTATGAACTGTGTTCGGTTTTTTCCATAATTAACATCTTAGTATGCTTGATTTGAACCAAAAAACACAACTCTTATCTTCTAATTACGTCAGTTGCTTTACTTTAAGTATGTTTTTATAAGTTTTTATGTATAAATAATTTTTAACTATTTTTTTATAAAGAATGCATCACATACGTGATGCGCTCGCATCGCGCATCACGCATCAGATTTTTGGACTAAACGCATCGGAGCGCATCACGCAATTTAAAACCAAGGGTGCGAGTTGGGTCTGGTTGGTTTGACCTACAGAACACTTATTCTCTTTCCTTTAATTGAGTTTACAAATAGTTTTTGTTTAAATATGATATATAAAACTAAATTACTATAATCTTGAGATATTATTTAGAGACAAGGTATAACCCATATCGACCTGTTAACCGATAAATGGGTATAACACATAAAATCACCCATTGGTCCGTTTTGATGAACCCATTTATGCCAAATACCCAACCAATATTACCTGTCCATTTTCCACCTGTATTGGAGCTACATAAAACTTAAGCTTACAAAATATTCAATCTTATAAATTTGTCCTATAAAATCCTGTCGTATGGCTGATCTGTGTTGTATACTCCCAGTCACCAGATGATTCTGCTGATTCATTGATGAACATTATTCGCCACCATGAAACAGAATACCTGACTTCCCTGCAGGTTTGGTGTTTCATACACTCTTTTACGAGTCCTTAAACCTTTTAATGTAGATTTATATGCTAACATTTTATCAATGACAGGCGTCTTATTCTAACTTGCCAGATTCCACATTCAAGGTACTTCATTTCTTCTCTTTAACGAATAATTGGTTTAAAAAAGCATGCCTGAGGCGCGCCTAGGCGCGATGCGCACTGAGGCGCAAATCTCAGCGCCTTATGTAGTATGAGGCGCAGGTTGTACAGAAAGCGCAGCTGAGGCGTGCTTTTTTGCTGACAAATCCACTCTGAGGCGCGCGCCTCATGTACATGACCCATTTTGTGCAGCGGATTGTTGTAAATCATGCTTTTCAGGCTGCACATGTATGTAATTTCAATATTAAAACATATATACAGCTTATTTGTGTCTAAATATCAGGTAAATGATCCTAGAAACCTCTACAATATATAAAAAAATATAATCGCCTTGCGCCTCGCGTACGAAAAGCCCACCGCTTTTGCGCTTTGCGCCTCGGTTTTAGACCTCGTCGCTTTTGTGCGCTTCGCGCTTTTTAAAACCAATGCCCTTTTTAATTCCATAAATGGTCTGAAAAACAATCAGCTAAGATACCTGGTTTTAGGGATTTACCTTGATTTAAGCTAATAAATATATGCATCGAATAATAACCACACATGATATAAACAATGGGGATTGACGGATGCTGTGAATGCAGGAGCTGAGAAGGAAGCTGCCTGTTACTCGTACATTGTTCCCATGGCACAGCACCCTGCAATTTAGCCTCACAAGAGATCTCGAAAAAGAACTTGGAATTGAAAAATAGGTGATTTTCTTCAAAACCTATCATGACATACATTCTTTGAGCCTGAATCTGATAAGTGTGAGGGGAAAGCTGTCGTTACTTGGTCTAGATTGTTCCCTGAAACCGTTGCCTGTTGCTGGATGATTCATTGTTTTGCTTTACTTTAATCATTTGCCTGTGTTCATATCGTTTGGCTCCATCACTCCAAACATTGAGTAAGAAATGATCATTTGTTATGCACATGTTGTTTAGATACTCCGGATGACTCAGTGTTTTGTTGTAAGAAAATGTCATGTAACATTCATATTCATTATACTTCTATAAAATTTCTTTTATGGTAACTACAAGTTTTTAAATGGTCTTTTTATATTGTATCTTGAAGAACTCTTTCTTCAAGTAAAACGGTTTTCATTATATTATGTTTTACAGTACAGGTGAAGCAAAGTAGAATAAAATGACCAGCTCGGTCTTTATCGAAATGTTTGCTTTGGAAGAAACATACCTGGCACCGAAGTTTAATCTAATAGTTACAGTTGTTTCTAAAAAGTAACTAATTATAATATAGAGTTAATTAAAAAACAGTCTATATGGTCATGACTCTAGTCACCCTTACGGGGTTTTAAGTTTAAAAAAGTTGCTTCTTTGGGTTATGTATTTCATCTACTCTGGAATGCCGGAGGTGTAGTGGGACTGCGGTGTTACAACCTATTGTGAACGTAAGAAAGAGAAGAGGGAGAGAAGAGAGAGAGAGAGAGAAGTCGAAGTGTACATTAGGGAGTGCAAACTCACACACCCTAAATTTACAACATCTATACTATATTATAATGCATGAGGGAGGGATTCCCAAAAGTTAAGAACTTCTTCCCCCCTTATTTATAAATAAACCCCTAAAATGAGGGTAAAGTGGTCTTTTAAACCATAATTATTTTTTAGTCCCTCAATCTATTACATTTAGATCCCTGATATTTCTTTATAATTCAAAAGAATCTTTAATCTATACTATATTATAATGCATGAGGCAAGGGCATTTTAAGATACCAAAAACATAAGAACTTTTCCCCCCTTTTTATTTATAGAAACACCCCTAAAATGAGGGTACTTTAGTCTTTTAAACACTATTTATTTTTTAACCCCTAAACTTATTACACTTAAATCCCTAAGGTTTTAACAAAATTATAGATAATTAGTTACAATTCACCCCTCTATAACAAACTTATAACTTTTTTACTTATTCTTGGCATATCTTATAAACTATAATGTTTAAAAAAAATCCAAAGATAGCATGACAACCTACACATTTTTGTCGACGTTTCGGTAGTTGTCTTGTTCAATATCAACGCACGAATTAAAAGGTACAAGTAGATAATGCTTTAATGTACAAGTGATTAAAGAAGAAATTAACAACTAATCTATAATATATTATAATGCATGAAAGAATGACATTTTAAGATATACAGAAAATAAGAATTTTTTCTCTCTTAATTTATAAGATAGACCCTAAAATAAGGGTAAATTAGTCTTTTAAATACTAATTATATTTAACTCCCTCACGTTAATTACATTTTAGTCCTTTATCTTTGACCAACCAAATCTTAAATAATTATTTAGTAGTTACCTTTTCCTCTTTAAATGGGTTAAAGGTACAAATGTTAAAGTGTAACATACAACTAACTACAGCAAAGAAACTTTCAAAAGGTTGACCAGGTATTATTAAGCTCTGATTTTAAATTTTGAATTCCGCAATATAGCACCTGCCGCTTTTATTTTCTACTCACCTACCCAGAGGTTTTCTTCATTCTACACAAATACAGAGATCAGAGATCGATACAGAAATAGAGCGGGTCAACATCTTCCTGTTAGTCAAAAACCACCGCCATCACAATTTTGGGGGTCATAATATTTTCAAAACCATTCATCTCTCTCTCTCTCACCTCAAAGATACAAATCGAGATCTAGGAGGCAATCAGGTATCAAATATAAAACTATCATTCGATCTCATCACCACAATTTAAAATCTCACTTTCATATCAAATCTTACACATAAAATCATCACAGAATAACAATCTGATTCAGTTGCTAGCTGATTCGTCTGATTCTTTCTCATCAGGTTCGGTTTTTGTGATTTCAAGTCATCAATTGTGATGGTGTTTAATTATGTTGTAAGAGTGATTCGATTTGGTTATTTTTAATCTGTGATTATTTGTGCATACGGCTGATTAATTTTGAAGTAGACGAAGTTTAACATAGATCTAGGTTTTTGCATCTTAAGATCTATTTAGGTGAATCTATCTATTTAGTATATTTTGATTGCGTGTTTGTTACTTTTTTTTGAACGGCGAACAAACTCAATCCCGAGTACTTTCGGGGCACCCACTGGACAAACGGAGTACTCCGAGAGTAACCCGAGTCCACCACCAATTCCGGGGAAAACCCGGTAACCCACCCGCCCGTAGGCACGATAATGAAATTACCGGTAAAACCCGTTTGGCTCAAGGATCCAACCCAGGTTTCCCTGGGTCTCCTATCATTGCCCACCAATGCCTCACTCTGCACCAAGTGGGAGTCGAACTTGCATCTCTCAAGAGAAATGCAAGTCTTCCACCACTTGATCTAGAGATCATTGGCGATTGCGTGTTTGTTACTATGTCGCTGGTTGTAATATCATTACAATACAACAAATTTGTGGGAAAATCCCATACACGCGTAAGAGTTTCATTTAGTATTCTTTTGTTGATGTACTGATTCGAGTGGTGTAAATACAAACATATAAAGTACAAAAAATAATATTTTTTAATGATTCCGAGTTTGTGATAAAATACAAACAATATTATTTTATAATGATTCCGAGTTTATGTGATGTTGTATTTCTAAGGGGTATAATTTCTTTTGTTGATGTACTTATTTGAGTGATGTGCCATAATTTCTCGGTTGCGGGAGAATAGTAAACAATGTGTTTGTTATATAAGGTGGAGGTCACGGGTTCAATCCACATGGTATGCAAGTTTAGCCATTTATTTAAAAAAATATATACATATAAGATTCTTCCAAGTTCAACCAAGGTGCCTTGCTTTGAAGGCCTTGAAATAACAATGAAACTAATGGAGAAAAGTAACCTTCATTCTATTATGCTTTTATGAATCTGCTTTGTATGAATTGGAAGTTTGTCTCACTTTGTCTTCTTATTCTGTTGTCTAGGCTGCATGAGAAAAAAACTATCATGTGCGGATATTTTGGAGGAGATACCTTTATGTTTCTGATAAAAAAAATACTACTTTTATTTTATGAGCAAATTTTGTTTTAAAATTTATTACTCATTGCATTAAATAAATCTTTTGGCTAACACTATCTATGTTTTTGATGATATTTACATTTAACAGATCAGTGTTTCAAATTTAGCCCTTGTTGGTGCATTTATGACTAAACCGGAAGCTGGGTCACCTGTCACCAAGGTATTTTATTTCCTCTTATAGAGAAATTTTACAGTTTTCAGCATGACATTACTAAAGTGTAATTATGAGTGTTTCTACATGTTAGTCTGATTACAATAGGCGGAAATTATCAACAGATCCCTTCATAGAAAGGAAAATGGAGTTTTTGATTGAAAGCATGGATGATCTCTCAATGGAACATATATGTTTGGTAATTGGTTTCTTCTTAGCTGGTGGTTTTGCTTCACATATATGTCATATTAGTCATAAAATTTGTAATTTTTTTTGTTTCAGTTCTATTTTTTCTATCACAGTCTGTCACGTCAACAAGCCTAGCAACAAACATGGCTTCAAAAGTGAAGGTACCTGCATTTGATGTTTGATAATGTTACTGTGGATACTTACAGCTAAGAATTGGATCTTTAAGCACATGTGGAATGCATTCTTATGATCTTAATTCACCTTTTACGTGGATCACCTATTTATTATTGTTTGGCTTCTTGTATATGTTTAATAGGGCTGAAATAATGGCCCATGTTAAGCATAAAAGTTGGGGGTATTGGTACTAGAGATATTAGAAGTGCTAATCTTACGTTGCTAGCAAATTGGATGTGGAAACTTAAAGACAGGCCTATGACTTCATGGGTTAAGGTGGTGGTTCCGATCAATGGTAGTTCAAGAGTGGTTGGGCAATTCCCCCTGAAAGAACGGTATTTGTGAGATGTGGAAAGACATCTGCTCTGTTGAGAAAGAGTTTTATGCTTTGAGCCTTCCAATTGGCGACGGGGGTAAAACTATGTTTTGGATGGATAACTGGGTTGAGGGCGGTCCCTTGTGGAGGAGATTCCCGGCGGTTAATAAAGAGGTTGTGGTTTCTTAGTGCAGAACGATATTGGGCGAGGGATGGGTCTGGTCTTAGGAATGGAAAACGAGTTCAGGTTCCGAAGCCTTCTGGTCACAGTTTGACACACTAGCAGCTTGTCTTGGGGCTGTGCAGTGTGTACAAGGTGTACAAGTGTGTTTTAATAGTGATTATATGACTAAAAATAATCATCTGTAATAGACGGGGTGCAACATATAGTGTTTGAATAGCTTTTGTTGTTTAAAGTAATAATTCGTAATTAGTAATGTTTAAAAAAAGGTGATCATTTGTTGAAAATTGTTGTCCCCGCCGCATCGCGCGGGTTTCCTACTAGTTTGCCACAATGCGACTTTAATCTTCACTACTTTGATAGAAACATCATTTCAACACCTTTGATACCATTAGGCTACGTGCCCTTTGATAGGGAGTTCAATTAATATTACATGTATAACATTTTTTTAACTGTCCACTAAATCACCAGATACGCATCATTGGATGCCCTCAATCGAGCAAATGCATCCCCTCTTCCATAACGGTCAGGGTTGGATGCAAACCCGAGCAACCAAGCCACCAGTTCTGGGGAAAACCTGCCCGCCCGAAGGCCAACTGCGGCAAAACTTGGTTCGGCTCGGTTTCAAACTAGCGACCTCCAAAGAGGCCTAGTTCTAAACTTTATTGCCACCACCAATGTCCTTCAAAGTGATGCTAGTGAGAGTTGAACTTGAGACCTCAATGATAGAAACTAAGTGACTAACTACTAGACCAACTTGTCAGGACATTACAAGTATATTTTTTTTTTTTTTTTTTTTTTTTTTTTTTTTTGAACGGCAAATTTGGATCACTGACGGACCACTGGAGTATCATCGTGCCACCAGCAGAACCACCCGATCATATCCATCTCCATTAGGCAATAATGCCTATACACCAATTCAGGAGGAAACCCAATAAATATGGGAAAAACCCCCTTTGTGAGAATCGAACCCATGACCTAATGGTCATAAGCCTTATCCCACCACCAAGATAGCACTAGGCTATAATGCCATGGGTTTACAAGTATAATATTAGTTGTTTGTTTCTTTAATTAGTTAAATCAATATAAGCTAATGGTTTATGTCTACCAAGCTTTGATTTGACGTAGGGAGCGATGGCTAAACATGCTAAGTGACTTGCCAAAACCTCTTCTGCCATGAGACCTCTCTCTTACTTCCTCGTATATCTATGCACTTCTTCAATGTCGTTTCATTTCCCGTGTAACGCCTAATGGCGTGTGCAGTATATCTCAACCACGTCTCTATACTCAGTCCTCTAATTCCTCTCATTCAACTTTAAGACATAACCCAAATACGTTAGAAACGCTAAAAGTTTCCATGTGGTGGAACATCGAGAACAACCAAGCACCTTGTAACTTAGATGTTTATAAAGTCACTAAATGCATGAATATTGGGGTCACAATTGTTGGTACTTGGTATTAAGGGGTCTATTCAAATGATGGCATTTGTCAGTGTTCTTCAATTATATGCACACTCCTCATGGTTGATGCTTTTTTTTATCGATCAATGAATTCTCCATATGGATTACTGGTAAATTCACTACATTGGGATACACTCGCCTCCGAACCAGGAAAAACCCTCACTTAAGGCTGAAGCTCGTGAACACTCGCCCGAAGTCACGGCAATGCGATGAGGTAAAACCCGCTTAGTTCAAGAACCGAACTAGCGATCTCCGCTTAATCTCCCATCATCACTAGGTACCGCTAAAACTAACAGGAAGGACATGAATCAAACGTGGGTCACTTAGGACATCAGGTCCTCTCTCTTACCACTCTATCATCAGCTCATTGGTTTATTATCGCTGATGCTTTTATTCTTTTTTATTTTTATTTTGTTTGTTATAATGGAAAAGATATTATATAGTTCCCTTTTTATCATGTTGAAACACTTTTGTGTTGGGTGCCTTAAAGTATCTGGAGCAAAGAGCCATCAAAATATAAAACAAAAACACCCTTGGCGTTGTTGCGGTTATTTTTTCTCCTCTCTCTATGGCATGACTGCGGTGTATGTGTATTGGGATAGTTGAGATATTTAAGTGAGAATCAAATGTGCAACTTTCGGGTTTCAATGTATTTCAATCCTCTAACCCTCTCCGAACTTTGCCTTTTGGTAAGGGTGGATATAGTTCAGTTTCATTCGGTTATAGGTTAACACCAAAACTATAACCGATTTATAGTTTTTAGATTTCTATAATCATTAGGAATCTATTATAAATAGTTTGGTTAGTTCAGTTATTGAAAAAGTTAGTTCCGCTAGACATGGATAGATTTTTTAAACTACTAAATTATTTATTAAAACAAAAAATATAACAAAATTTGTACATATAACATGTTTATAAAAAAAAGAAAAAAAAGTACATGTTTATAAAAAGGCCAAACACAGGAACTAAAATCACAATTAACTCTAAAAGAAAAGAAAATAAAATATACAATGGGTCACATGAGATGCACGTGTCGTAGGGTTTTAAGCTGTACGAAAGGTTTTTGTAGCGTTCGTCTAGCTTCCATTGCCGAAGTAATGACCGAACAGACACCGTAAACCGCCTCCGCCATGAAACACCTTTCCTCCATAACCGTCTTCCTTAGCTCTTCTTCACGCTCCCTTTTCCGCCGTACACCCTTCTTCTTCAATCCCGAACATGAGACAACACTCGTCGGAATCTCCCATTTCTCAACCTCATCATCACCAGACTCCTACCATTCACATTCAAGAAGAAATTCAGAGGATGTTAGAAACGTTAGGGTTTCTGTTTGGTGGGACTTCGAGAACTGTCAAGTACCGTGTAACGTTAATGTCTATAAAGTTACTCACTTTATTACGTCTGCTGTTAGATCAGTCGGTATCAAAGGACCTATTCAGATCACGGCGTTTGGTGACGTTGTTCAGTTGTCTAGGTCTAATCAGGAGGCTTTGTCTTCCACTGGGATCAACCTTACGCATATTCCTAATGGTTCTTCTTTATCCTTTTTTGTTATCTGTTAATTGTGTTTACAAATTAGGCCGAAATGTTGTAGTTATGTTTTTTAATTTGATGAGATGAGTGGAGGAAGATTGATTTGGCAGCTTTTTTGTAGGGCTGGCAGGAGATATCTGTATAAGACACACGATTAAACCTGTTTACCGATAAAGTACACTACTTGGTTTTTTACTTTTTTTAAAATAAATAGAATTAGGAGGCTACGATCAATCATTTATTCTCCTTGGTAAAACATACAACTATGTTATAGACATGAGATATAAAGTAGTTAACAAGTTGTATTCATGTTTCATACTTATGTTATTCGCGTCGTCAGAGACCTGCTAAACCCGATAAGACACGATTTGCCAGCCCTACTTTTTTGTACTTGAGGTAGTGAATTTAGGATGAATTGGTGCAATATGTTTATGATGTTATAGACAACACCGTTTCTTATGTTCTAATGGCTGATCTTATCATGTGTATGTGCAACATGTATACTTGTTTTAGAAAGCGCGAGGGTCTAAAATTGAGGCGCGAAGGGCCAAGTGCAAAAGCATACCGCTTTTCGTACCAGACTCTCAATTTGTTATATAATATTTGTTATATATTTTCTATAGGTTTTCTGCATCAGTGGCCAATATCTAGACACAAATAAGCTTTATGCATGTTTTAGTTTATAATTTACCTACACTTAGAACCTAAAAAGGCTGTTGTACAATACCCTGCTGCACAAAAATTAGTCGGCGCGTGCCCCTAGGTCGCCCTATGCCAATTCTTTCCTAGAAAGCGCGCCTCCCCTGCGCTTTGTGCAAACCTTGCGCTTCATGTAGGCTAAAGCGATGACCCATGCGCCAGATGCCTTGCTCTTCTGGCACATTTTTTTAAACCGAGCTTGTATAAGAGTCATGTTAGAGTTATTTGCCTTAGAATTACTTCTCAATCAGGCGTTTTTGTGAAACGTCTTAAGATCATGGAATTTATGCAGATCATGTGATAGAACCCAGAAATCTAACAAACGTAACTGATAGATTTAACTGCTGGAAACTTAAATATTATAAGATAGAAGACTCGATTCGAGATGGGTTAATCTCCAAGAACAAAGGTATAGATACCCAATTTAGATAACGTAAACATTGACAATTCTCAAAACTAGAACAAGAGATATTAATAAACATAATTAGAGATAACTGCTCCTAAACTTCAGCTACACGTTTACCCACCAGCCCTAATTCTCATTAACTGCTTTCTTGACTAGGTTTGACTGGGCCCTTGACTGGGTATGGGCTGCAATTGAGTTAAGGGTCCAATTGTGTTTATTGGGCTCTGTTGGAATCGTATCAATACAACCCGCCGGAAAACAGACTTGTCCTCAAGTTGACAATCCGGTATTTGTTGACTATTGTGCCAAGCAATCAACCATTCAATTGTAGGATGACCTGCTTCATAGACCCATCCATAAGCTAACATGGATTGTGAAGACCTTGCAATTTTCTTGTCTTTCTCATCTGAACACCACCTAGATGACCATTTGATAGCATGTTTGATTTCAGCGATTTCCTTCTTATCATGTGTGTCCCCTTCAATAACAGGTGGTTGTTCACAGTTAGTATTCCTTTCTCCAACAGTTTGCATGTTAGGAATCACATGTGCTTATCAAAATCAGATATGCGTGGAGGGGTTTTTGGGGTGGGTTGCAATGGCTTAGGTATGGCTGGTAAATAAGGTTTATCAGCTTTAATTTCCAAAATCTGATGGTGACCTTTCCTGTTATCAGAGTTGACCATCTCATCTCTTTTGCTGACCATTAAACTGTTTTCCACCACCTTGTTCTTCTGATCCTCATCTAATTTTTCACAATAACTGCCATCGCTGATCATTTGAGTCTTGATTGCTGCAATATCATCCTTCATGGCTGCTAAGATGGCGTCTAATTGTGCCGCAATTGCTGATAACTGGGCAGTGATAACCGAATTCCAGGTTCTAAGCGCCATTTGACTTCCCGGCAATGGAACCAAATGATAGAACCCAGAAATCTAACAAACGTAAAATAAAGGGCTGATAGACACCGGAAAATAAAGGGTTGATTTATTGAAATAATAAGATAGTTGGCCTGATTCGATATGGCCAATCTCCAAAGCAAAACACTTAGATAATCAAACTAATCAAGACACCGAAAACTAGGGTAGAAATGAAATACTTAAATAAGAAATAGAGAGGTTACTAATCCTAAAGTTTAGCCCTTAAATTCAGCCCTTTGACTCATTCTTGATTTTCACTCCAATAGCAGTCAACCCCCCCCCCCCCCCAACCACCCAATTAAATCTTTGCTCTTCATTGACTGGGTCGAGGTAATTGAACTGGGACCCGTCCCAGATGGGTTAACCCGCTGACAAGGTAGAGTCCATTCAATACTTCTCGCCCGGAGAAACGACTTGTCCTCAAGTCGATTCGGCGAAAACTGATATGCTCGTATCATTAATTATTCCTTGAACGGTTCAATGGAGAGATGGTGGCATGTAGTAGAGTTTTGAGCTTTTTGTTGGTGGGTATTGAAAACCCACCTTTGTGCCATCCCATACTGATTAGGCAGGTCATTTTGACACCAGGTTGAAGTTGGCAGTGATGCGATCGGTGGTACAAGAGCCGCTGGAAAGTTTGTCCCTTGTATGGGCGTGGTTGTAAACAACATGGGGGAGGGTACTCGTAGAACATGTGTGATTGTTGGTGATGGTGGAGGTTTGTTTGAGGACGTAGTGAGGCAAGGAGAAGTGTAGGTAGTGATGTGCTTTGGTGGCAGGAGTAGGTGGTGGAGATGCTACTGTTGGGGGTTGTGCTAGAGGAGATGGTGGTGTAGAGGCGGAAAATGATGGTGAGGATGGTATGGTCCCTTTGACCAGATTTGTCAATAGGCCTTGGGGTTCATCCTCGGGTTCTAAATTATGTTTAGATGAGCAATGTGAGTAGGGATGATAGGATCAATCGGTGAACAAGAATGTACCATGATAGCGGATGTTCCATACATCTGGGTCTTGATTGTTTCAACATCATTCTTCATGGCTGCAAAAATTGAATCCAGTCGCGCTCCTATGGCTGCTAATTGAGCAGCGATAGCATCTCTGTAATCCCCAGGTTTCTGATCCATTTTCTCTTCGTTTCCCGGCAATGGAACCAATTGATAGAACCCAAAAATCTAACAAACGTAACTGATAGATTTAACTGCTGGAAACTTAAATTTTATACAAGGATCAGCACATATAGTTTAAATATGGTTCATGACTTACAATATGTAACAGAATAACTGCGACTGTCAATTGCTGGATGAACTGGTTACAGAATTTATTTTCACTTCCACTTTTAGATTTAGATATTGTATTCTAATTTGAAGTGTTTGTTTTCTATTGTTTCATACAGGGGGCAAGAACAGTGCAGATAGGTCTCTTCTAGTGGACCTTATGTATTGGGTTTCTCAAAATCCACCACCCGCTCATCTTTTTCTAATATCCGGGGACAGAGACTTTGCTAGCACCTTACACCGCTTACGAATGAACAATTACAACGTGTTGCTTGCTAGTACCGATAACGCTCCCGCAGTTCTTTGTAGTGCTGCAAGCATCATGTGGCAGTGGACTTCATTGGTCAAAGGGGAAAATCTAACTGGAAGGTATTTCAACCAACCTCCAGATGGTTCTTACGCTTCATGGTACGGCCATTACAGAGTTCCTCTTGAAGACCCTTTTGCAGTTTGCAACCACGTTTATAACCAAACTTCATCTGTGCAATCAGATGAAACTTCTAATTCCGACAATATTCGTCCGATTCCTAAACCAGTTATGAATGCGATACGTAATACGTTGAACTCATATCCTAAAGGGATCTCGATCACAGAACTTCGATCTGAATTGGGGAAGAGTAATATTACAATCCATAAGGATTGGTATGGTCATAAGAAGTTCTCCGCTTTTCTCATGGCCATGCCAAATTTGTTGCGACTTCAATCTCAGAAGGATGGTCAACATATCGTACATGGAATTAGCCCAAAAAGTAACGGTCCTGATACAGTTTCTGGTCCCGGTACTATAAAAGATTCAAAGGACTCGGTTCCAGTTGTTACTTTGAAGGAAGATGTTGCTAACAGGGAAATATTCTCAGCTTCTTCCAAGTTAGATAATGAAAATAATTCTACAGAGTCCCAAGCACTTCCAATAAAAGAGGAACAGCCGCCACAACAAGTTTTGGAACAGCCGCCTGTTGTTGAGAAGTTGGAGAAGGTTGAAGTCAACGTCGGTCAAGTGTGTCCAGCAAAGATAAATAGAGCTGAACCTGAAGTGGGATATTTGAAGTCTTTGTGGAGAAAATGGTTTAGAGGTAATGATGATAATGATTGTTTTACTACGCAGAATAGCACTGGTGCAGTAAACGTTGATGGGAACTGTTCGGTTTCAAAAGATCAATCGTCTGAGGAGGGGAAAGTATCCCGATCTTCTTTATTGACTAGTGAAGTTGTTCAAGATGCAAAAATCGGTGGAAAATCTACAGAAGTTGCAGATAAAGTTAGCAAGCCTCGTGGCATCTTTAGTCAGATTGCGGGATGGTGTAAATTTTGGGAAAGTGATAAGAACGCTGATGATCTGAAGGCAGAATCAAGGAAAACTGATGAAGAGGTATCGAGATATTCCGAGATGAAGGAAATCTTCACGGAATCTTTTTGGAATGACGTGTTGGCTTTCTTAGAAAGCTCCAAAGGTTCAGCCTCAATTTTGCAGTCTAAGACCAGGTTCATGCTTCTCTTATTTCTTCTCTCTCTATATGTATATGTATATGTATATGTATATGTATATGTATATGTATATGTATATGTATATGTATATGTATATGTATATGTATATGTATATGTATATGTATATGTATATGTATATGTATATGTATATGTATATGTATATGTATATGTATATGTATATGTATATGTATATGTATATGTATGGGTGTTCAATACAAAACCAATTCTAGGTAAAGAACTGCAAGAGTTTTGTAATCACTTTTATCTATTAACTGTGATACATATGGCGGTTATGTAACTGCCTAACCGCCTCTCTGGCAGTTCTCTCCTAAACATTGGTTTTGTATTAAACCACTGCGCGTGTTGTTCGAGCGATCAGTTAAGAACCATGTATAAGTTGAGAAGTGCGAGAACCACATTTTATTTGGTACCTTGGGCTTAATATGCTGGAAATATTTACTAGAGTGAGGAGAGAAATAAAAACGTCGACAATCTTACCCTTTTTATTTAATAAAAAATGATAAACTAGTAATCCACAATTAAAGGATCATGTACATGTGCGTATGTGGTTCTCAACTTATTTATGGGTTTTTAACTGATCGCGCTCACATATAAACATATTTTATGACAGTTAAAGAAAGGGTTAACTCAAGTTGTACCGTTTTCATGTATGTTAATGCATATTTGTGTGTCCGTTACTGTGCGAATAAGCTAGATAGAGTGTGTGCTGTATATGTTAGATAGATGTAACACATGAGTTTAGTCAACGCATGAGTGTTGCGTTTGACTTGTGGCCATACGTTGATTGTTGTAGAACGTATGTGTGATGCGTTGATGTATGTAAAAACACGTGTCATGCGTTAGTAGCTCCCAACACATGAGTAAGACTATATGTAGGTGAGTCATGCGTTGTTAGTGATAGGTTTTAGATTGAGAGGAGATCGAACTGCGTGTTCTCTCCTTAGCTTAAAGATGTAAACTTTTTCATGCGTTGTTAGTGATAGGTTTTAGATTGAGAGGAGGTTGAACTGCGTGTTCTCTCCCTGAGCTTAAAGATGTAAACTTTTTCAGTATTAATAAAATTGTGATGACGCTGTTATGCTGCCGAAATTTCTACCGAATTTGTTTATCTTACTAAAACTTCTGTCTTGAACACGTATATACACTAATCTTTAGGTTACATGATCCGTATCACGTAATTTTAATGCATTTTTTGGTTTCACTTAGGCAGGAGATGGTGCACAACTTCAAGCAATTCGGACCGTCTCAACTTCAATCTTTAACTGAAAAGCATATTTTACACCTCGTGGACGCACTAATTTCCGAGAAAAAATGGGTGGTAGAAAACCCAACCAGGACTTTTCCTTTCAGAATCGTTGGACCTTCTAGAAGCAGCTCGTCCAGCAAACCTTTAAATTCAAAAGGATCTGCAAACAACAATGATTCACAAGTGCAAAAACAGGAAACAGGACCGAAAATTTCTCCCAAAAACAGAAGTCAGATATTAAGCGATTGCCAGAAGCTTGTGAACGAGGTCGTTAAAGAACATCCCGAAGGTTTCAAAATTTGCATCTTTAAAAAACTATTCCTAGAAAAGTACGGTTATCATTTGGAAGTTCAACAACTTGGTTACCAGAAGCTTGCAACTCTGCTTCAGATCATGCCAGGGGTGAAGCTAGAATCCAATCATATTTTTCCGTCTGGTGGTGGTTTTCGTTCAAAAGATGCCGATGTATCAAAAAAGGACGATGATATTGATACCCAATGGGAAGAACTGGGACCCATTGAACGAATGAAAACAAAGAAAGATGATTTTGAAACCGTTTCGGATAACGATCTGTCTGATTCAGATTCAGAAAGTACTCCAACAGAAGTACAAAACCAAACAAAGGGTAGGAAAGAAGAAAGCTCGTTATTGCAGATACTCGATTCATGGTATAGTAACAAAGAGGATACCACGAGCAGGATAACATCAGACGGGTCTGAGAAACCGCCTTTGTATGATGATGCTGATAAGCAAAAACCTTCAAAACGTTACTCGTTTGTGGCTGATAAACCTGTGGATGGCAATGAAAACTTGATTAATGGCATATTGGGCAGCTTGAAGAAACCAGAAAACAGTTCAGCAGAGTCCAAGTTTCAGGGCTGAACGGTTTTTCATTACAGAAAGTCATCCTGGCTGGCTGGAATTTTTCATGATTGGGCCATAAGGGTTTCGTTGCAGGTCATCAAGCCTCGACGATAACGTGTAACCGAATATGATATTTATTATTATGTTGCCATTGTCGCTACACCATTTTATGTACGTGTCGCCATTTAGGGAACTATGTTCACTCGTGAGAGCCTAATCGTGCAGTATGCACGAAAACATAAAGCGACCCATGTGTCGCGCATGAGAGTTGGGAATTTACTTCATGGCACGTTTTGTTTTCGAGGTTTCTAGTAGTGATTCAATGACAGTTGTCAAAAAAGAACACACACTTGAAAATAAGATACGATGGATCAAACACTCTGGCCAGCTTCAAACAGATATGGTAAATTCTAACAATTTAAAAGATGGAAAAACAAATCAAAAGATAGAAATTTTGACGGCAGAATATCAGGAAAGACTTGGAAAACAATGAAGTTAAAATATCACTAAAATAAGTTTTATGAAATCTTAGCATTAAAACACAAATGGATGATGAAAACAAGTTGGAAGATCATGTTGAACATGGAAACCGATATTATCACTAAGACGATTTTTTTGGACATATTTTGAGATTATTTGTTGAACTACTTGGGAGTTTATGATAGTTTGTATCTGTTATCAAGTAAAAGTGTAAAAACAAAATTGGTTAAAAGAATGAAAAAGTTTTCAAAAAGAGTCGTATTCTGTTATACATGTCTTAATGAGTCATATTAGGTCATAATAAGTCTTATACAGTTTTAATGGGCCATAATGACTCAACTATGCAATCATTAACTATGATTGACAAACATTGACTATGATTCATTACTATGATTCACAAAACTTTAAGCATGTTTGATCAAAATTGATTATATTATATGTTATACATGTCTTATTGTTTTAACAAGTCATAATAAACCATAATAAATTATAGCGGCAGTATATGACATCTTTGACTATGATTCACCAAGATTGACCATGGTTAACTATGACAGATCAATATTGACTAATATGGATTATTATTAAAGAAGATTTGATCATGTTTGACTATTGTCGATTATGATTTACAAAAATTGACAAAACAAGTGATATTGCATACATTAATTGATGGTTTATTCGCAAGACAAATTCTCCCAAACACTAAGTTAGGGAGAGGAGGTCTCAGGTTCAAGTCTCATAGATGAAAGAGATTAAAAGAAATTTGTCGTTAAAAAAAGATATATATGTTTACATAGGGTAAGGATAGTGTAAAAAGGGCCTAAAGTGTGAGAAGTGTAAGAAGTGTATTATAACACTATGTATAATACTATATAACACCATATAAACACCGTATAACAATATGTAACACCATATAATACCATATAACACTATGTAACACTATATATCATTATATAACAAATATAACACTATAGGTTGTCTGATAGCATGTCTATGATAGATGTATAGTGTTATATTTGTTATATAATGATATATAGTGTAACATAGTGTTATATGGTATTATATGTTGTTACATATTGTTATACGGTGTTTATATGGTGTTATATAGTATTATATATAGTGTTATAATACGCTTCTTACACTTCTCACACTTTGAGCACTTTTTACAGGATCCTCTACCTGTTTACATAAAAGAAATGATAAGTTTAGTGTTAACAGAAAAAAGGTTTAAGAAAAACCAAAGGCTTTTTAATGATATGTTTTTTCAACTCTCCCTTGAAAAGTTATGGTCAACTTTATTTTTGTGTTTCAGTTGTTTGTAAAAGTTGCAACAATTTTTTTTATTTCTGTCGTTTACGACAGTATAAATCGCAAATTGCGGGATATATTTTTTTTTGAACGGCAAATAACGACGTGCCAACCACCGTGACACTGGGTGCTACGGGGTAATTTTTGACAATGTTTTTTGATCGCTAAATTTGTAACTTGGTTTCTAAGTGCGAGTATAGACAATGCGCCCATATATACCCTTTTATATAGCATACAAATAAAAATTTAATTAATATTTCTCCAAAAAGAAGATTGTATATAACTAGTAATATGCCCGCCCGCGTTGCGACGCGATAAACTAAATATTTCTTAGTTTGATAACATGTATGTGCGTAACACAATCTCAATGAAATTACATTGATGTGTTGGTAAAGTTACGCTCGTCAAAGAAATAAAAAAACTTTAGAACTGGAATTAACTTTATTGAAGTAATAACATAAACTGAGTTACTTGGTAAACTTCAGGGTCTTTAAATACAATCACAATAACAACTTTACAACCGCAGCAAAAAAATAGTAGCGAGAATTATACTAAATTTGATTTTTTGTTTCCTCTGTTTACAAAAAAAGAAAAGGAAACAAATTTTTATTACTTGTACATGAATAATAATATAATAAATTTGCCTCGTTATGTTGTTTTTGATTGTTGTCATTCTTTTTTATAAAGGAAAAGAGTAAATTATCATTTTAGTCCCTGAGTTTTGTCTAAATTTACCATTTTAGTCCAAATAGTTTTTTTTTTTGCCTCTGGGTCCCTGACTTTTCCCTTTTGCTGCCATTTTGATCACATACACTAACTCCATCCAAAAACTTCATCTTTAACCAGTGGTATTTTGGGGATTTTCATTTTAAATGTTTTCAATTGCCATTTTGATCAAATTCCAAAAAATCAAAAAAATTCAAAAAAATCAAAAAAATTCCAAAAAAGTCTAAAAAATCATAAAAATTCTAAAAAATCCAAAAAATCCGTTTCGGCGCGAACCGTTTCGAACCCGAACCGTTTCGAGCTGAACCGTTTCGACGCGAACCGTTTCGAGCTGAACCGTTTCGACCCGTACCGTTTCGACCCGAACCGTTTCGAGCTGAACCGTTTCGACGCGTACCGTTTCGACCCGAACCGTTTCGAGCTGAACCGTTTCGACCCGTACCGTTTCAAGCTGTACCGTTTCGACGCGAACCGTTTCGAGCCGAACCGTTTCGAGCCGAACCGTTTCGAGCCGAACCGTTTCGAACCGAACCGTTTCGAGCTGAACCGTTTCGAGCTGAACCGTTTCGACGCGAACCGTTTCGACCCGTACCGTTTCGACCCGAACCGTTTCGAGCTGAATCGTTTCGACGCGAACCGTGCCTCGAAACGGTACGGGTCGAAACGGTTCAGCTCGAAACGGTTCGGTTCGAAACGGTACGGGTCGAAACGGTTCGCGTCGAAACGGTTCTGTTCGAAATGGTCCAGCTCAAAACGGTTCGGTTCGAGACGGTTCAGCTCGAAACGGTTCGGCTCAAAACGGTTCAGTTCGAAACGGTTCAGCTCGAAACGGTTCAGCTCGAAACGGTTCGCGTCGAAACGGTTCAGCTCGAAACGGTTCGCGTCGAAACGGTTCAGCTCGAAATGGTACGGGTCGAAACGGTTCGCGTCGAAAAGGTTCAACTCGAAACGGTTCGGGTCGAAAAGGTATGGGTCGAAATGGTTCGCGTCGAAACGGCTCAGCTCGAAACGGTTCGGGTCGAAACGGTTCGGGTCGAAACGGTACGAGTCGAAACGGTTCGCGTCGAAACGGTTCAGCTCGAAACGGTTCGGGTTCGAAATGGTTCGCGCCGAAACGGATTTTTTGTATTTTTATGATTTTTTAGAATTTTTTGGAATTTTTTTGATTTTTTGGAATTGGATCAAAATGGCAATTGAAAACATTTAAAATGAAAATCCCCAAAATACCCCTGGTTAAAGATGGAGTTTTTGGATGGAGTTAGTGTATGTAATCAAAATGGCAACAAAAGGGAAAAGTCAGGGACCCAGAGGCAAAAAAAAAAAAACTATTTGGACTAAAATGGCAAATTTAGACAAAACTCAGGGACTAAAATGGCAATTTACTCAAAGGAAAACTTCGTTAAAACATCACCGGCCTAAAAATCGGACGGCTGCACAAGACTTTACAATTACAAAATTACACATTCTTCCCAAGACACTAAACGACGTTTCGACTTATTTTTAAACCAAAGATATCCTATAGACATAATGTCGCTGAACAACTCTTCCACTTTTACTTTTTTCCCCGAAAAAACGAACTCGTTCCTTGTTTTTCAAAGCATCCAACACGTGATTATCACAACGCCTTGCTAGACTTTCTTTTCCTTTCTTTTAGGCCATAGTAGTTGTGTACTTCCAATATGGTTCTGAATGTAAAAGAAAAGAGAGGAGGGGTTCTGCACCACCTATTTAACTTCTGCCAAAGCACCAAAGAAAACCCGTATCCCGTAAATAAATGTTCCACCGACTCTGTCTCTGTGTTACAAAAAACGCAATACTCATCTACTATGTTTATGTTACGTTTCAGTAGCGCTTCCTTAGTCGGGATCATATCCAATTCAGCCCTCCAAGCGAATAAATTACACTTCAATGGCACCCATTTACACCACTCCACCAGGGGCGGACCCATATGGTCCGGATCGGGGTCCACGGACCCCAATCTTTTTTTAGAAAATAGTAGAACCGTATGTTAAATTTTTCAAGAACCCCATAAAATAAATTAATTGGACCCCATAGTATTAAGAGCAAAGATGGTGTGGTGGTAAATCCTCTTGTGTTCCTACAAATAGATCACAAGTTCTAGTCTTACATGTTTTGTTTTTTTAGTTTATTTTTTCCATCAAAATTAAACTAGTGAATAGCACAACCACCCATTGACCCTCTAATTTGCTTCTTTAAAATGATAAATTGAATTTTGATTTTGTTTAACACTTGATTACCAAATAAAACTTCCAACATATAATGTAGTGAATAGTGATTTCATGTCCACTAAATGCTTCTACATTATTTCCTAGCCCCGATCCGACTACGATGACCGACCCGAAAATTTTAATGTTTGGTTGTGAAAAATCCTTACACAAAAAATGGACCCAATGAAAAAAAATCCCGAGTCCGCGACTGACCCACACATACCTTGAGCTATAATCCAAGTTGCTATCAATCAAGCGTTTAACTGAACCGACACTGAATGCGCCGCTGTCATCGGCCAACCAGCACCAGCTATCATCCTTCTCATGTAAGCAAACTGAGTTTATCAGCGTACAAAGACTGGCCCATTCCGCAAGCTCCACATTGGAGGCCGGGGCCGATCTCCAATTCCAGTCTGCACCCGGGTTTGTGATCGGTCTCACCACCCTGTCTCTAACTTTACATCTTTTATTTAGTTCCAGAAGGAATAAATCAGGATAGCACAGTTTTAACGGTTCCGAGTTTAACCACGGATCCAGCAAAGGAAAATATCGGTTCCGTTGCCCACCTCCCCTTTCATAAAGGTTCTAAAGCTCGCGTTTCTAACCATCGGTCTCGATATAACCTTAGATATGTTCCTCCACACCCCACATAGGGCTGCCCTAACCGGAATAAACTCCCAGGAAAGTCTATTGGCATGCAACGCCGATATAACCTTAACCCACAAACTATCTTTTTCTGTTTTAAACCTCCATCCCCATTTCGAGAGAAGAGTGTTGTTAATATCACTA
This sequence comes from Helianthus annuus, assembly GCF_002127325.2. Taxonomy (NCBI): domain Eukaryota; kingdom Viridiplantae; phylum Streptophyta; class Magnoliopsida; order Asterales; family Asteraceae; genus Helianthus; species Helianthus annuus. The sequence goes on along the minus strand of NC_035442.2, from coordinate 108,255,791 downwards.
AGTCTCCTTAACCCAAGACCCCCGACATACTTCAGAGTCGCGACCCGGTCCCATTACACCCGGTTCATTTTTGTAGAGTACTTGATCCTCCCCATAAGAACTTCTGGATTATTGATTCTATTTTATTAATGACGCAAACCGGGGCCTTATATAACCAAAAATCGTAATTCGGGAGACACTCCAAAACCGCTTTAATTAGCATCACCCTTCCCCTTATGGATAACGTCGAGGCCTTCCAAAGCGACAATCTTGCTTCAAAAATTTCAACCACTGGTCCCAAATTTATGATCCTGTTCATGTATTAATGATAGAAAGGAGAAATATATAATTAGTCATTTAATAAGTTCATTAAGGGTAAAATAGTAATTAATAAGAGTAGTTTTAGTGAAAAAGGGAAATATATAATATATATGGGTTAGAAAGGGGAAATATGTAATTGAATTTTTTGTTTAGAGAAATATGTAATAAGCCTTCTTAGGAGGGGGAAATATGTAAAAAAAACTCTTATAAAAATTGATTTTAACATGTTAAGTAGAATATTAACGTTATTTTATGTGTGGGGGAAATTCGCCCCGCTTGCGGTATGCACATATAATGTATATCTGTGTGGGCGCTCGGGGGGCAAAAGTGAAAGTGCACAAATTTTAACGTTATTTTACTAATTTCGTAAAAATAACGTTAAAAGAGGGGGATGATTAATCATGCATCATGTGGTGGCGTTGATAGCCGAAAGACAAAGGGGTACATGCACTAATTGACATTTGTCTCAATTGCTTGCTGAGTGTTGTGTGCCTTATGTCCAAGGCTTGATGCAAAACTACTTTCGAGCCGGGGGTCTCACTGGAAGTAGCCTCTCTATTCCTACGAGGTAGAGGTAGGCTTGTAAATGAACTGAACGAACACGAACGAGACATGTTCATGTTCGTTCATTTACCTTTAACCGAACAAGCGATCGGACACGAACATTTAAATGAACGTATTTTCTTGTTCGTGTTCGTTCGTTAAGAAAATGAACATGTTCATGTTCATTTATGTTTGTTTTCTAAAAGTATAAACAAAGGGTTCACGAACATAAACGCACACAAACACACATAATTGAACGTGAAAGAACATAACAAATCAAAACGAACATAATTGAACAAGGCTTTGAATTGTATAGCAATAGTAGAGGAGAAGAAGAACCTAAATATAGGTAAACCTTAATTCAGATTTCATATGATAAAAAAGATTACTTTTAAACTGGAAAATATAAATCAAATATATTAATACCATATAAAAGAAAGTTTTGAAATCAAAAAGTCAAAGCTAGTTATGGGATGATAAAGAAAATTAAGTAGATTTTTAAATTTAATTAGTAATAACTAAATTTAAAAGATGAACATAAACAAACGGATATAAACGAACACGAACGAACAAATTTAAATGAACAGACATAAACGAACGTAAATGAACGAACATAAACGAACGTAAATGAACGAACATAAACGATCGTTCATGAACGTAAATGAACAAACGAGACATTGTTTATGTTTGTTCGTTTATTTAAATGAACAAAATTTTTTTTTCATGTTCGTTCATTTATTAAATAAACGAACATGAACGAATTTCCTGCCGAACGATTCATGAACGGTTCACGGAACGTTCGGTTCATTTACAAGCCTAGGTAGAGGTAAGGCTGTCTACATCTTACCATCCTCAGACCCTATCTTAGCTTTGCTATTGGTGGGATTTACCGAGTATGATGATGATGATGATGATGATGATGTTAAGTTGAATATTAAGATGTTAAATGCATGGTTCCTTGGTTCCCTACTTTTTTAGTATTCACAATGAACCTCACACACACACACACACTATATATATATATATATATATATATATATATATATATATATAGGAGAAAGATCTGTTAGGAACCATTGGGAGAAATGCGATAACCAATGTGAACACAACAAAAAATACCTAAAAAAATCTAAAAAGCACACAATTTTTTTTTAATATTTTTATAAAAAAATCACAACTTTTCGTCATAGATTTTTTTATGACGAAAAGTAACGATTTTTGTATAAAAGATTTTTTTTTGTGTGTTTTCTAGAGTTTTTGGGAGGTTTAGCTTTATGGTTTACTTTTTAGCATTTAGCTTGAGTGGGAAGGGGGGGGGGTGGTTAGGTTTTTGGGGGGTGGGGGGTTTAGGTTTTTTTTTATGTTTTGGGTGGTGTAGTGGGTTTATTTTGTTATGTTCACATTGGTTCTCGCAATAAAGGTGGTTCTCACATGAACCCTACCCTATATATATATTAGTCTAAGTACCCGTGTGTTACACAGGTGGCTAAACAGGAAAACTAAGTCCTTTAAAATTGTGAAGTAAAAATTATAATTTTATATACACTGAATTATTAACGAAAATGTTAGAGAGAACACGAAATAATTGAAATACATGAATAGGACAAAAAAATCACAACTAATTGAAGATCTCTTTATAAACAACATTAGTTGTTTTATTCGTAGGTTTACCGTCGTTGTCAAGTATTAGTATTTTACTCCATCTCGTGTTTTAACCATTATTAAACAACATATAATTGACCAGGTAGTAGCACGGCCCCAATCACACGCACGTATAAACGAATCATAATGAGGCTCGTAGTAGCAGAAGTTACCAGGTAGCTCCCTGTCACACCCCAACCGATGGCGGAATCATCAGGGCATGGCACTGAGCGAAACAGATTGTCCAGAAGTATCCATAACAATTATCATTACCAATCAATTTAAAGTAGCATGTCCCATACCATGCCTCAAAAGGTAAACAAATTATTACAGACAAAATCTAGGCAAATAGTTCTATTTCGACAACTCAGATTTTCAAATAGAGCAATTGTTTATCTGCTTCTAGAGACTCCTGATTACATTAGTACAGACAACTATTTGTTGGCCTCTAGAAACTTATTCTAGCCTCGCTTTCCTAGCAGATAAGCATCCTAAACACCTGTCACATACGTTAAAATAAAAGTCAATACACATAGTGTAAAGGTGAGCATACAAGTTTGTTAATAGCATATAGAGTTCGAAATAGTTTACGCATAACCAGCACGTACACAGAGGAAAACAAAGCATGTTAATTATCGACATGGATCTATCAATACCAATGACTGCGGGTTGACTGCCCAAGGCAGTTCGTAATACATGATCACCACCGTAATCCATGCAAATAATTGTCCTTAACAACCCCGGTGTGAACGGGTGCTGAGTCCAAACTATAGTACTATCGTCATTAAGGCAGGTAGACAGCATTCCACGTGTAAACATAACAAACAAGAATTCATTTAGTCGCGTAATACATGCGGTAACGGTTAGCGTATAAAGTATTGCGTAGTGTGTTCGATTGTGATTTCGTATAGGTAACGTATGTAACACCCAAAAGTGCATAAAGCAAAAAGGGATTGAGTATACTCACAGCGGTGGATGGATTGAAGGGAGCGCTTGAGAGTAGGGCTAGCCTGAATAGTTCGATGGTACAACGATAAGTAACGCGTAAAACGGAAACACGTGTTGATGGGTAGGTCAGCTGGTCGATCGGATGGCTGTCCGATCGGTCGGCTGGCCGTGCGTGCGACAGTCCATTCGGACAGTTGTCCGGTCGGACGGTAGTCCGATCGGATGACTGTTCGAGTGGATTGTCTCTTCCTTTGAGTAGGATGTGTTTGTGTATGATGGCTTGACTTTTGAAGTTTTTGTTGTAGCATTTGAAAACATTAAAGTATCTCTACCTTTCACGCCGGTCGATCGGACGGTCGTTCGATCGGTCAGCAGCCCGTTCGGCTGGTACTTCGGTAGGAACAAGTTCTCCGCAGGATGTCACTCGATCGGACAGTAGTTCGATCGGGTGGCATTCCTAGTGCATTGAACATGTTGAAAAAGATCGATTAAGTGTTAAAGCTCAAGTATCTCATGATCCGAAGAGTAATCCGATCGGTGGGTAGTCCGATCGGTTAGCAATTCGTTCAATACTCAAACTTTGGTTAAAAATTAGTTAAGTGTGGGACCCAAGGTGCAAACCGCTCGGCTGACCGGTCGATCGGGTGGCTGTTCGTTCGGCTGGCTGCCCGTTCGGACAGCAGTCCGATCGGACAGCACCTTGCCCTGATCGTCCTGTTCGTCTCACACTTGGTTGTTTTGATTGTTGGTCGTTTTATCGAGGTATTTTGATAACGAGTTAAACGACAGGAACCTTGTCATTACTTGATTCTCCTGATCGGACAGGAATCACCCAAATCCGATTAGTGAACGGTTCGGACGGTGTTTCTCGTCTAACCCGAAATCGGTGAATCTCGTGGATAGAATCCGGATCTTGAGCCAACACGACCACAGATCAGGTAATAAGTTGGCACAAGCTCTGATTCTATCCGTTTTGAGGGCATTGAGTGTAAAAGAGTTGAAAGAAAGTTAGAAACATTCTCTCAATCCTTTTTCACCGTGAGTATGTTTAGATCTATGAAAGATCTTTATTGTTTATGTGGAAATCGGTTAGATCTAAGTTGTTCTTGGTGGATTGAGGCCAAAACATGAAGTTCTTCAAGAACACCATGATGACATCATCCTTGAACACCTCAAATCTAGTGATTTCACGGTTAAAAGTTAATATTCAAAAGATTGAAAGGTGTAGGAGTGCGTGTAGATCAAGAAATTACAAGATTTAGGACGAGATCTTACCGGAATCGAGAGAAATCTGTGAAAAGGTGAGGAGAGCGTGTTGTTCGGTCAGAGAGTTTAGAGAAATGGAAAGTGTGAAAGTGACATGGGTATTTATAGGGTTCCAAATGAGGAAAGGGCTGACCGATCGGTCAGGCAGCTCGATCGTATAGCCTGTCTGATCGGACGGCAGTCCGAACGGACGGCTGGTCGATCGGCTGGTTGCTTGATCGATCAGTCGCCTATTTCGAGTGTTCGGTGCGACGAGTTTTGCTGTTTTGATTTCGATTGTGAGCGTTGCGATGCGGTAGAGTTTCCTAGTCAAATTACTTTTAATCCCAACCACTCATATCGCGCGCTGTCTCTTCTCCACTAATTATCATACTATATCAACATATAATCATCCTTATTTCGTATTCGTTTAGCGTTTGCGATTCGATTGCGATTGAGTTCGATTGCGTTTCAATTGATCACCACACATAACATAAATAAACATGCACAAGTAACACATAAGGCACACACACACACGTATAACAATCACCAAAATGCGTAATTCGAGTTGCGAGCGCGATGTTGATTAGTTTAGTTCGTTTAGCGTTTAGTTAACTTTATCGCATTGTTACTTCCTGTAGTTCATAGTCGTAAAGCGGTTCGTAGCGATAAATGTACATTGATCACTGCGACTTTAATTGATTACTCCACATAATACAACTAACGTAAAACATAAAATAAACTAACTATAGTCAAAGAAGTCAAAACAGGGATTGAGCAAGGACAGACAGATCGCAATTAGCAATCTTTCCTTCCTTTGACTTCAATCTTGACTTTGACTTTGACTTTCGAAACATTGGGGTGTTACAGCCTCCCCTTGTTTAGGGAATTTCGTCCCTAAATTAGGCTGAAGCCGTAAACAACTGCGGGTACTTCGCCTTCATGTCGCTTTCGAGTTCCCAAGTGAACTCTGCACCTCGTTTGCCTTCCCATCGGACTTTCACAATAGGAATGCGCGAGCGTCTGAGTTGCTTGGTTTGGCGATCCATGATTTCGACAGGCTTCTCCACGAAGTGTAGTGTTTCGTTTATTTGGAGGTCATCGAGAGTGATGTGTGTAAAATGCAACATATAAATTATATCAATTGTGGCATAAAACTAACCCTTTTTTAGTACTAATGTTGGGAAAAGTGTGTTTTTGTCTTCCTTTTGTATTTTCAGGATTAAATGTGCTCAAATTAACAAAAGAAGCAAAAAGACAACAAAATCTAACATAAATACAAGAAAAGGAACAAAAGTGGATTCCCCGACCCCTCGACAGCATCCTCCCAAGCAAAACAGAGAAGGCAGAAGACTGAACAAGGCCCGTGCTCAGCGAGCACGGGGCCGTGCCGAAGAAGCAGCAGAAAAGACAAACTAATAGAAGCTTCTATTGCCCACCACGGGGCCGTGCCCAGCGGACACGGGGGCATGGTCAGAGTACTGCAGGCACATTTAGTGTAATTGCGAATTACAATTAATGAAGAGAGAGAGTGTCAGACGGCCACGGGGCCGTGCCCAGCGGGGCACGGGGCCGTGTCCAGGCTTTTGTTCAGCCTATAAATAGGAGTGCTTGGAGCCATTTCAACTCATCCCTTGGCACACCACCTCTCTCACACTTCACCCACCACCCACCACCACCATAACACCATCATCCACCACCATCATCCATTGTCCATCATAGAGTGTGTGAGTCGTCTCGGGATCCAAGATTGATTGTAAGAGTTCTTGACAATCAAAGGCCATGTTTGCCTAAGTCTCTTACATCACTTGGTGAAGACAAGTGTCTAGTGTAATACTTTTTATTTTTAAACTTTTGCACTTTTTATTTGGTTTTGTATTAATGACTTTAATAACTAGTTTCTTATGTTGAAGGTGATTCTTCCTTATCGTTTGTCCGTGGTGTTTTGACATTATTTTACTGTCTATATAAAATAACGATTTTCACCATTCATATCTCCACGGTCTATATGGAGGTATGTTGGCTACCTGGTCGGGGGTTAAGGGAACGGTTTGGTAAGAGTCTTGCCCTTGTTCAGCGTTTAGAGGTCCTGCAAGGGACCTGGGTCAAATTTAGTAGGATCTCCTTCAATACCCAAAGGTATTGGATGGCGGGGATCCAAACTCTTTGACCCCCTCATAAGTTAACTACTATTAATACTATAACCCGGCTATTTAGGACTGTATCCCTGCTGACTCAGACTACTTAGTCGAGGGTAACGTCACCTTCAAAAGAGGGGTCTACCATAATTTGCATTAATAACTTAATTAATTATCTTTCAATAATCCGACCCTTTAGGATTGTATCCTTGCTGACTCAAACTACTGGGTTGAGGGTAACGTCACCTTCAAAAGAGGGGCCTACTACAATAACTAAGATAATCTCTTAAACAAGTGCACAAGTGCGAAAATAATCAAAGGTTACACTATACACGAGTCGGATCCAAGTGATTCATCTTGTCTATCTGTTTTATTTTTATTTTTCAGCATTTAGTTAGTTTTATTTTCTTAGTTTAAAAATCTTTTCTAACATTTTGATTTGATTAGACGTTGAGGATAAACCGGTACTAAAAGCTCTTGTGTCCTTGGATGACCTCGGTATCTTACCAACACTATACTACATTCACGATGGGTGCACTTGCCCATATGTGTGTGTAGTGTTAGTAAATATCGTGTTTTATAAATTTAAAACTTGGCTAAAAAAGGTGTAAAAAGGGCTTAAAATATATACCTAAAATATATACACACGCACACGCATCAGAGAGGTACAATTAAATCATGCTCAGCCAGGCACTTTCGGAGGTTTGACACGTGGAAAGTCGGGTGGACGTTACTAAGTTCCTCCGGTAGTTCGAGTCTGTAGGCGACTTTTCCGATCCTTTCCAGAATCTTAATAGGTCCAACATATCGAGGCGCTAGTTTCCCTTTCTTGCCGAATCTGACCACACCCTTCCAAGGTGATACCTTTAGGAGTACGTAGTCGCCAACGTCAAATTCAAGGGGCTTGCGTCGTCTATCGGCGTAAACGTTTTTTTGACTTCGAGCTTTCAACAAGTTGTCTCGAATTTGGAGGACTTTGTCAGTCGTTTCCTGCAATAGCTCAGGACCGGTAAATTGCGAGTGACCGATCTCATGCCATACAATAGGCGATTGACATCTTCTTCCATATAGAGCCTCGAATGGTGCCATTTGTATACTGGTATGATAACTGTTGTTATACGAGAATTCGACTAATGGCAGGTATTTATCCCAATTACCACCAAAGTCTATAACACACGATCGAAGCATGTCTTCAAGAGTACGAATCGTTCTTTCAGTTTGACCGTCGATTTGAGGGTGGAATGCGGTACTTAGATTAAGCGTAGTACCGAGAGCAGCTTGAAATGTTTCCCACAGTCGCGAGGTAAACCGAGCATCACGGTCAGAGATGATGTCGCGAGGCGTCCCGTGATTACAAATGATCTCATCGGTGTAGATTCGGGCTAATCGTTCTACCTTGTAGTTTTCTCGTATTGGCAAAAAGTGGGCGGATTTGGTCAAACGGTCGACAACAACCCAAATGCTGTCGTGACCTGATGACGTGTGCGGAAGTTTGGTTATGAAGTCCATAGCTATACTCTCCCATTTCCACATAGGGATTGGGGGTTGTTTGAGTAAGCCAGAGGGCCTTTGATGTTCAGCCTTGACCCTTGCACAAGTCAGGCACTTCCCAACATAGAGAGCACTATCCCTTTTCATGCCCGGCCACCAGTACTTGTAGCGAAGATCCTGGTACATTTTATCGGCACCGGGATTAATAGAATTCCGGGATTTGTGGGCTTCGTCCATCAAAATCTGTCGCAAATTGGTCCGCTTAGGGATCCAAATTCGGTCCAGGAAGTGGAATATCCCATTCGACTTGTTTACCAGTTGAACTCCATCGTGATAGATTCGTTCCTTCTTTAGAGTGCGCTCATTAAAACAGGCATGCTGGGCTTCGGGAATGAGGGTTTCGAGATCGCATTGGGCTTGGGTATTGTGGATGCTGAGCAAATAACTTCGTCTGCTGAGCGCGTCGGCAACAACATTTGCTTTGCCTGGGTGATAACGAATCTCACAGTTGTAATCGTTGAGAAGTTCTACCCATCGGCGTTGATGCATATTAAGTTCCTTCTGATCAAAGATATGTTGTAGACTCCTATGATCGGTGAAGATCGTACACTTGGTACCATATAGGTAGTGTCGCCAAATCTTTAATGCAAAAACAACTGCGCCTAGCTCGAGATCATGGGTTGTATAGTTCTTTTCGTGAATTTTGAGCTGTCGAGACGCGTAAGCTATAACCTTGTCCCATTGCATGAGAACACAACCAAGACCAAGGTTGGAAGCATCACAATAGACAATGAAGTCGTCGTTTCCATCGGGCAATGTTAGAACAGGAGCATTGCAGAGCATGTGCTTGAGGGTTTGGAAAGCAGATTCTTGTTCAGTTCCCCAAACAAAAGGTTTGTCCTTATGCGTGAGAGCGGTAAGCGGCACAGCGATCTTAGAGAATCCTTCGATAAATTGTCGATAATAGCCCGCTAATCCGAGGAAAGAACGGACTTCAGACGGGTTCTTAGGTGTAATCCAGCTCTTAACTGCCTCAATCTTCGCGGGATCGACATGAATACCTTGGCTATTTACGATGTGACCCAGAAACTGAACCCCCTCCAGCCAAAATTTGCACTTGGAGAACTTAGCATAGAGTTGATTCCCCTGGAGTAGTTCGAGAACCAAACGTAGATGTTGCGCGTGTTCGGCTTTCGATTTGGAATAGATCAAGACATCGTCGATGAATACGATGACGAAAAGGTCTAGAAATGGCTTACACACATGATTCATCAGATCCATGAAAACCGCGGGTGCGTTGGTTAAACCAAAAGGCATAACAACGAACTCATAGTGGCCGTAACGAGTGCGAAATGCAGTTTTGGGTATATCTTCCTCCTGAATGCGTAGCTGGTGATAGCCTGAACGTAGATCGATCTTCGAGAAACACGTAGCACCTTGTAGCTGATCAAACAAATCGTCAATGCGAGGCAGGGGATAGCGGTTTTTGATGGTTAGCTTATTCAATTCCCAATAGTCGATGCACATCCTGAACGACCCCTCCTTCTTTTTGATGAAGAGGACTGGCGCGCCCCAAGGAGAGGTGCTCGGGTGAATGAAACCTTTCTCAAGTCATTCCTAGAGTTGGTTCAAGAGTTCACGCATTTCGGACGGCGCGAGTCGGTATGGGGCTTTGGCAACAGGGTTGGCTCCAGGAATGAGGTCAATACGAAAGTCGATATCACGACTTGGAGGTAAACCAGGAAGATCATCAGGGAAAACTTGAGGAAATTCACGGACCACAGGGACGTCTTTTACTTCAATCTTCCTTTTCTTTTCCTCTTCCGCTACTACAATGTTAGCCAAGAAAACTCTGTATTCCTTGCGGAGATACTTGCTAGCTTGGACACATGACATGAGCTTTAGACCCTTCGAAGCAGTTTCGCTATAAACACATAATAAATCACCATTCGCGAGCGAGATCGTATCATCTTGTCGAAACACACAACTTCAGCCTGGTTTTCGTGAAGAAAGTCCATGCCCACTATGACGTCAAAACTTCCTAGTTGCATTGGGATAAGGTCGATTGGAAGATGTGATTGTTGAGCTCAAGAGTACAATCACGAAGAACAAAATTAACGGCGACGGTTCTTCCAGTAGCGACTTCAACATCGAATGTCGAGGAGAGATAGGAGCGCTTACAACTAAGGAGCTTCTCAAATTCGAACGACACAAAGCAATTATCAGCTCCAGTATCAAACAAGCATGATGTATAAATACCATTCACAAGGAACGTACCATTGACCACGTTGTTATCGGTCTGGGCTTGGCGCATGTTGATGTTAAACGTTCTGGCGCGTGCGGCTTGTTGCTGCTGGTGAGGCTGCTGCTGCTGGTGAGGCTTGACGGGCGGTCCGTAGGACAACCCTTAAAAGGTCTAAATATATGCACATTCCATGCTTTATTCGATTAATTGCTTGAACTTGGTAACCACTCTATGTTTGATGATGCAGGTGCCAAAGTGCTCAAAATGCGGGTTTTAGAAGGCATGATTGGTTGCTAGAAGTTGGTGGAGTCAAAAAGTGAAAGAAGTAAAGATTTGGTGAAGAAATAGAAAAGAAACAAAACTTAGCGCCGTAACCTACGGCAGGTCTGGCCGTAGGTTACTGTCCCATCTCTTTCAAGAACACCCTGCCATAGGTCAGAAGACCTGGGCTGTAAGACTACATTAGGCACCGTAAGCTACGGTGACCTGGCGTAGCTTACGGCACTTATTTGACCTATTGACCCACTGCCTGCCGTAAGCTACGGCCATCTGGCGTAGCTTACGGCGCCGGCTGATCCAGAAATGTAACTTATGCATTTAATTGCCATTTTGATGAGGTTTTATTGTAGAATCATGTCTCGACCCGAATGAGTCGTTCCGAGGAAATTCTATCAAATACAGATGCGGAAAATAAGTATTTGACTTAGGAACAGCTAGCAAATCACTTTAAACTTCTCTTTGCATTGATTTCTGACAATGTACATTCAAATCTCGATCCGGCAGCACTTCGGTACGAGTTTCCAGAATTGTTACAAATGATTCGCTTGAAACACTATATATATGTGTTGAGGTTTCGCTTGAACATACATGTCGTTCAAGCGGAACCTTCAACTGACATTTAAGCGAAACCTATCAAAGGCACTTCAAGCGAAACCTATTGCTAAGACCATACAAGCGAAACCTATCACACATACCTATACAATCTCCTATTTTCTCGTATAAGGTGCCCTGATCTAACAGTCTAAGACTAAGACTCGATCCAAGACGAAGTCAGCAGATGTAGTGCACCAACAGACTCCCCCTCAGATGTTGACGGAGTCGTCCATCAAGTCACAACAATGCTGTACCTTCACATCTTCAGTCTTGATCAGTCTCTGGGCTTCTCTTTCTCTATCTTCATCTCTTTCTCTCTTATCACCAACAAACTCCTTCACTTTGATGTTGACATCTTTTAAATTTCTCATCTTCAACATTCACTCCCCCTCAAATAATGACTTTTCCTGCACAAAACTCTACCACAAAGATAAGTTTTATGACAAACAATTAAGCATATAAACTATTACAAACACATCAACCAATCAGATCTTGATGAACCACTTGGAATTATATCACTTTATCAAAACATTACAATCTTCCAAATCATCTGTTCATCATGTTTAGCACTTAGAATTTTGAAAATCAGCTTTTCAATATCAGTCGTCGAAAATCTTTTTGACTTTTTAAAAAATTTATGCTAAAACACACCAAAAATCTTTTTGGTTTTTCTGAAAGAAAATAAATGCATAAATGAACTATTTTCAGATATAATTTTTGTGAGTTTGTGCAAGAGGATCATGTCAGTTTTGAGACAAATCACTAACACCGTTAAGCTTTAAACATACTCAGTTCTAAACAATTTACCTAGATTGCCAGTATATTGGTCCACTTTAAATTTTCACACAAATTTCAATCGAATCGAGATACGATATTAGTGTTTTAGAAACTTAAACTTAATGTGTATCACTCCACTTGAATATACTCCTGTATCCAGATCCCAAATATTCAGTCTTACAGGTGAGTATACCACAGATGATATCTGTAAAGGGGTTATATGCGAGGGCCGTGAGAGCTCAGGTCGATACTTCCGTATACACAAAGAGATGACGACTTCGACTTTAGGTGGGTCCCCTTTAGAGGATCTTTTGATTACAACAGCAGCGACTATCAATTTTATTGTCTCATCAGCTTGCTGAGGGCGATGCTATGTTTCAAGCATTTTGCGAAAAGCATTATCCGGGGACTAGGTCAGTACTTCCATACAGCAGAAGTCCCGAGATAATACTCCAGATATCACTGAGTATAAAGACCTAGTATCTCAGAATACGGGACCTTTCAAACAAGATTTCGGGGGTTACCCATATATTCAAGAATAGTTACCCACGAATCAAGCAAGTTTAAATTAGGTTTATATCTCGTTTTAATTTACTAAGTGTGCGAAAACCTACTGACACATCCGCAGTAAGATTGTTTATCACATTTTAAACTTTCAAATTCTTTAGCATGTTGTGATAGTCCACTGATGTACTATCATTTCCTCTTTTACGGAACAAAACTCATTTTTAAATTTTATCATGTTTTTGACTTTTTCAAATTTTCTAATGTTTTTGGATTTTCTGAAATTTCTACTCCCCCTAAAATGCAAACACATTAAAGAAATTTGAAAACTATCTAAGTTCTAGACACACTTGAACATAAAACAAACTGTACAAACTTTGACAACCGATATCGAATTGCATCAATTCACCATTCACTAGCACATAAACAATCAGAACTCCCCCTATCAACAAACTATTTTCCCATTTAGATTTCAAAACACTTAAGTTTGTTTTAATCAAAATGGTTTTTCCGGAAAATAAGTTTGATTGATTTTACCACTTGTAGGAACGGGGATGTGGTTCATCATATTGTCTCTCAACAACTTGTAGGAAAATACAAGTACAAATTAATGTCCTTGATTTACCATATGCAATCAAATCATCTAACCACTTGTAATTATAACCAACACACTTAAACAAACCTCTTTACCGTTTGTATGATTGACGTTACCGTATAAATCTTAAGAAAAAATGCCGATTCATGCTCCACGCTTACCAACCTGGGAGTTCCGGCAAGTCCTGAGACTTACTGTTCATTATATGTACCATCCCAGTCACAAACCAGGGATGGTTCAACCTTTTCTTTCTTTGTTTTCTTCTTATAAAATTCTTTAACCCCTTTGACTTTTCGATTAATCATCTTGCCAAAGATATGTTTTACCTTGGGGTTAAAGACCTTCTCAACATCAAATTCCTGTTTATCATTATAAAATTGGTTAGAAATTTCAGTTTTACCAATTTTCTTTTTATAATTTTCAGCCCGAAGTGATGGAAACTCCTCATCATTCATAATCGGAACTGAGTTTTCAACTTTTACATCAGCTTCACATTTTGAAACAACTTGTGGCTCAACTGATTTTATGGAATCAGTTTCATCGCCCGAAGATAGCTCCTCTGATTTTGACCTATCAGAATCATCGCTAGAGCTTTCACCAACCATCTTAACAACCCGTTTCTGGTTGTCAGATTTAGCTCTCTTCTTGTAAAACTTGTTCGAACACTCACCAATTTCAAATTTAGAATTTTTAAACAATTTTTCTCTATCAATTGGTGGTTCGAACTCAATCACTTTCTCTTTGAGATTGCGAAATACTCCCTGTTTTGATTGTATTGCATTAGAACAATCTTTTGCAATATGACCAACAGTGTTGCATCGGAAACAAGTTCTTGTATCTCTCTTCTGTTCGTCTTGCTTCTTCGCAAGGAACTCACTATTTGATTCCCTCCAGAAACTTGTCTTTTCTTCTTCATCAGTTGATGTACCTGAAACAAATGACATTTTGGATTTAAAATCATGAACATATTTTTCATTTTTCTGTTTTTCTGTAGGAATAAAACCTAAACCTTTCTTTTTGAAATTACCATTATGGTTTGATTTCTTTTGGAAACCTGAACCAGAACTGTAATTCTTTTTCTTGTTTAATCTTTGTTGTACTTTTGAGGTGTAAGGTCTAGGTTTTTCAATAAAACATAAGTCTTTTATTTCAGAAATATTAATTTCTGTGAGTTTGAAAACCTTGTTTATCAATTCAGTTTTGACACCTCTTATTGGAAATTCCTCATCAGAATATAATTTGTCCAAATCATTCAAGGTGTATGCAACTTTGAACAATCCATCATCCAAATTAGATCTTGATAACAAAAATTTTCTATCATAGACTATTTTGCCCTGTTTTTCTGTTTGACATGTTGTGCTTGACTTAGACTTTGACCCTGACGCGGACTCCGACTTTGACTCCTCAATGTCATCATTTTCTAACACATGATCCACGACTTTCTTCATCAATTGAGACTGTTGATCAGTGTCAGACGATGTAAATACAACATCAATACTATCTGGTAGATTGACTGACGACTCCGACTCCCACTGTAAATTTGTTGCCTTTTTGACTCTTTCATCGTTTGGGTATCTTGGCAAGTATCCATTTTCCAGCGGGGGTGGACACTTGTTATAACTGACACCTTGTTTCTTACCAGAATCTTTCTTGTCAGTCTTTTTCTTCGTGTCATTCTTCTTCTTTTCCAAAGTCTTTTCATCAGCAATTTTTTCAGCTTCCTTTTCTTCAGTTACCTCATCATCTTCCCATGCCTTCATACTCTCAACCGTCGGATAAATCCTGTCAATGACATAAGAAGTACATGAGTAACTTTTTAGCAAACGATTAACTCTTTCAGTTTCAATTCTTTGCAACTCAAGCTTTTGTTCCAAAGCAGCACACTTCTCAATGTAATTGTTCACAACTTTCTGTTTTATCATGAAAGCTCCCTGAAGTGTCTTCATTGCAGTTGCTTGTTCTTCACTCGTTTGGTTGTATTGGTTCATTGCTTTGTTCAGCACATCGTAAGATTCCTTCAAACTGTTCAAATTGTAAATCAGTGTGCTGTTCTGCTTCTTTATAGCTTCATAGTTCTCACACTTCACTGGAATCTTTTTCGCATTAACTTTTTCCTCAACCTTGAATTTAGGAACTTCTTTCACCTTTTGTCTTCTTATCACTGGAACATCTTCCTCATCACTGCTCACTGGTGTCTTGATCTTTTTCTTTTTCTTCTTGGCTTTTTCATCTTCACTATCACTCTCAGCAAGCAACTTCATATCAGCTTTGAATTTTCTTGCCCAATACTCAGTATCATCATCACTATCACTTTCAACCTTTGCCATAAAAGCAGTGTAAGCTCTAGTTTGATCAGGAATATAATCATCCCAAGTAAAATTTTCCCAGCTGAAACCCTCTGGTAACTTTTCATCTTCTTGATCAATCAAATAAGCTTTTGCATTTTCTGGAATATAATTATCCCAATTGAATGACTTCTTTTCATCTGGATTAACCACACATGCTTTCTTTCCAGAATCTTCAATTATTGGTCTTCCATGTGCAGTTTGTGCTTGATGTTGATGTTGTTGTGATGGTGATTGAGCAACCTGATGATAGATGGCTTTTCTGTAGTAATCATTGTTGTTATTGAACGGGTTCTGAGCTCCACTTGCTTGGCTATTAGTGCACTCCCTTTTGAAGTGTCCTTTTTCCCTGCACCGAAAACAAGTGACTTTAGATTTGTCAAAACCTAAAGTAGAAACATTAGCCTCACGAAGATCATCTCTCCCCGTGATCTGCTTGAATTTCTCATCTCTTCGTAACACGCTTGCCAAACACCACTTTATGTCCATTAGCTCCATCTCTTCAGCATCTATTTGGTCGTAGTCTTCCTTCGTTAGCATTGGATTTCCGATACGACCTGCAACAAAACAACTATAAGATTCCAAAACCATTCCTAATAAAGACATTTGGTTTTTAGCAACTTCCTCAGAATAATCTTGATCATTTTCAAGATTTAATACAATGTTGCACTGAAGTTTCTTCCCATTCTTCGTTGCTGAAATGTTTGGATCAAAAGATGGAAACGATGTAAAACTTGTTTTGCTGCTTGATCCTTTAGATGAACTTTCAGATGAATTTTTTACACTGAAGGCAGTTTCAACTTTCGGAGATAGATTTGATGATTTCTCATTCACTCCTACTTTATAGTATAACCCGATATCCTGTTCACCATCAAAATCTTTCATTCGAATAACTTTTCGTTGTTCCATTTCTTGAGTTTCGATCTTTTCAATAAACTTGCTGAGTATCAAATTGCTAAAACCCTTCTTGTTTCTTAACAGCATAAGATATGTGCCCCAAGTTTCATATGGCAAAGCATCAGCAAGTTTTTCGATCAACTCTTCATTGTCTTTCTCAATACTCAATCTCTTCATGTTAGCAAGCAAATTGCAGTATCTTTCGATAATCTATCTTGTACTTTCATTCTTTAACCCGCGAAACAGATCAAATTCTTTCTTTAAAAGCGATTTCTTGCTTTTGACCATTTCTTCGCTACCACGAAACTTCGACCTTAAAGCTTTCCAAATTGAATATGAAGTTCCATTATGTTGCAAAAGCACCATAATATCCTCTTTCACTGCATGTTGAAGAAGACTCAGCATCATTTTCTCATCTTTGTATTTCTTTCTAGCATCAGCACTTAGATCTTTTATCGGAACAGGCTCTTCATCATCATTCAACGGTCGAACGTATTTTGTCTCAACACATTCCCAAGCATCTAGGTAAGTAGCTTGTACCCAATTCTCAAATCGACCTTCCCAACCTTTAAATTCTTCTATGTTCATGAGTTTGGGTGGTTTTTGCATTGTACCCATTTCATTCTCAAGCATTGTATTTTGTGCAAAAGTGATCGGTGTAACCGGAGTAGCGAATGCGTTGAAAAATTTCTCGTCCATTTTCAAATTTTACAAAATTCTCACAACAGCCTTATAAGCGGAACCACAGAAGCGAAACTATTTAGTACACACAAGCGGAACAGGTAAGTTCAAATAAGCGGAACCACTATGTACAAACAAGCGGAACCTTCTGAAATGTTCACTGAAGCGAACCAACTATTTGTCTCAATAAGCGAAACCTTCAATAATCCTTGAAGCGGAACTATCAGATACAGACAAGCGGAACTAACAATCTTTGAAGCGGAACCTGTTGAACTAATGTAACAATAAGCGAAACTATTACGTTCTTTCAAGCGGAACTATAAAGTGTCCGTTTAAGCGGAACCAATTCGGACATTCAATTGACCCATTTTTAATGTGAATTTTAACACCAAACTTTCCAGGGTTTATCTTTATACTGATACGCAAAATCCTTGAAATTTTGAACTGATTTTGACCGGTAAAAATGTCTAAACTAAAGAAAGAAGATGTAGAAGAAAGAAATCTTGACAAATTCAAGCTATTCTCTGCAGAACTCCTCCTCCTATGCTCTGATACCAATTGTAGAATCGTGTCTCGACCCGAATGAGTCGTTCAGAGGAAATTCTATCAAATACAGATGCGGAAAATAAGTATTTGACTTAGGAACAGCTAGCAAATCACTTTAAACTTCTCTTTGCGTTGATTTCTGACAATGTACATTCAAATCTCGATCCGACAGCACTTCGGTACGAGTTTCCAGAATTGTTACAAATGATTCGCTTGAAACACGATATATATGTGTTGAGGTTTCGCTTGAACATACATGTCGTTCAAGCGGAACCTTCAACTGACATTTAAGCGAAACCTATCAAAGACACTTCAAGCGAAACCTATTGCTAAGACCATACAAGCGAAACCTATCACACATACCTATACAATCTCCTGTTTTCTCGTATAACGTGTCCTGATCTAACAGTCTAAGACTAAGACTCGATCCAAGACGAAGTCAACAGATGTAGTGCACCAACATTTATGTATCTTATCATTGGTAATCGGTTACTACCGGCTGGTAAACGAAAATTGGAGGACTTTTGGGAGATATTGGAGCTTGAAGAACAATAGTAATCTCTTGTTTTTTTTTATGTTGGTGATTCCTTTGAACATTGAAACTTTTGTTATGATGTTGCTTCAAGCCATGCGTGGCTTAACACTCTATGGTCATACTAGGTTGAAGGTTTGTTTGAGACAATTGTGTTTTGATTCCATATTTCTAGAATGGTAAACTTTATCTATGTCTTGTTTATCATGGTGTGTGATTGCTTACTTGTAAATTGTTGATTCTTCTGATATTCTAGTTTGAAACCATACGTTCTTGGTGCCGTTGGCAAATCGAGATATCATGGGTAGAATTAGGATTGGGTAAGGGTTGATTGGTCATCGGGTAACAACCGCACGTTCTAGGAATCTGAGTACTTCGTTCCCTTTTATCACAACAAGTAATTACACATGAACTATGTCTATGTAGTTCTTTCTAGTGGATGATAGCACAAAAGTTGAAGCAAACCGGAAACTTAGGATGGTCATTTGTCTCTAAATTGTTTACAAACTCAATTCTCATTTTGCAAACTAATTAGTAATCTTAGTTTTAAAAAACTAATCCAATTAAACCAACTCTTGAACTTTATTTTCTTGCATTTAGTCTAATTTAGTTAATCTAGATAAATTCTCAAATAGCACATATTCCACAAACTCCCTGTGTTCGATACCCACTTACCGCTATCTACTTAGTAGTAATTGGATTAAATTTGATTGTGACCACGACATCACGTCAAATTTTGGCGCCGTTGCCAGGGAGTAGTGCGCAATGTGTGTTATTTTTGTTTTTCTTAAGTTTGTTATTTTTCTGGTTTACGCGGGTTGTGTTAGTGTGCAGGTATTTACAGGTGCATGCGTACTAGAAGCTCTCACAAGCTTTCACCACTAGTGTTTGATCCAGAAATCGAACGAACTTTGCGAGCAAACAAGATTTTATTAAGAGAAAATACAATCAGCAGTTCACCAACAACACCAATTACACCACTTCGATACATGGATAGGGATCCACCACCACCACCACCCACTACGGGTGAACCTGCTCAACCATTTATACCAACAACCACTCAACCTTCACCAAATACCACCATTCCAACCAATACCACCGAACCCATTATACTTCAAAATGTCACACCAACCAATACCACACAACCCATTACTACTCAAGAAGAACCAACCATTACCTTCAATCCTTCCACTACTATACCACCATTATCCCATTTCTTTCCGGGTACGGGTCCATCATACTCAAGCCATACAATAGCACCGAACTCGACCATTGTTCATGCTTCATCATTTTGACCATTGAACCAGTCGGGTTTTCAATACTCGACTCTTCCATTTGGGCAATCTTCGGGAATTCAAGGAGATGGGTATGATGAAGGATATGAGGAGTTTGAGGGTTTTGATGAAGACGGGTATGCTTATGGGGGTGAAGGAGATCAAGGAGAATTCGGATACATGCAAGGCCAAATGCAAGTAATGCCAAATGTTGGTGGAGTGCAACAACAACTCATACCACAACACATTAGACCAAGGCCACAAGGGCCACAAATGCAACGTCCCATACCATTGCCACAAGTTCGTCCACCGAATGTTCAACAACAATTCCAAAGGCCAATTCAAAACCCACCGATGCCACAAAAACAATTTCAACAACCAATTGCACCACAAGGGCATATACCAAGACCAATGGGTCAAGTTCGTCCAATGGGTCGGTTTGGTGTACCAAGGAGGCATCTTAGAGAAAATGCGAGGGGTATTGAAGCGCATTTTAGGCCGGCGATTACTCATAATCCTTCACCGGTGGTTATTCCTCATAACAACCAAGGGAGAACTTTTGAAGTAAGAACAAATTCTTTACAAAGTTTGCCGAAATACAAGGGTCTAGCAACGGAGGAGCCTTATTTCCATTTGGAGGCCTATGACTCAATTTGCAATACTCTTGGGAGTCAAGGTTTTTCGGCCAATGATGTCAAGTTGGTATTATTTCAATTTTCTTTGGAGGACAAGGCAAAGAAGTGGTTCTACACTTTTCCTTCGGCATCTATTTATACTTGGGCGGAAATGCAACAAATTCTCCTAGACGAATTTTACACTGCCCAAAAGACCAATGATGCTAGGAAGGGGTTGAGGAGTTTCCAACAACAACAAGGCGAAATGTTCCATGAAGCCTTTGAGCGCTTTAATTTGATGATCAAGAATTGCCCGCATCATGGAATTGAACTTTGGGAGCTGATGAATGCTTTCCACGAGGGGTTAAGTGCCGCAGATGCTCGTGATTTAATGTCCACCACAAATGGGACTTTTGGCACAAATTACGAGAATGATGATTGGGAGTTTTTGGAACAAATGGCAATTACTTCAAAGAGAAAGGCTTAAGCATCAAGGAGAGCACGACCGGCCGTTACTAGAACACAAGTGCATGCGGTTGATGATGGTAATGTACAAACTTCTAATCAAATTTATGATGTTTGTGCTTTATGCAATGAAATAGGTCATGCGCCTGAAAATTGCCAAGGAGTGGTGGAAGGGCAATATGAAGAAGTTTACGCGGTACAAGGTCAAGGAGGGGGTGGTAGAAACTTCAACATGAATTCTAACACTTACCACCCCGGGTTGAGGAACCACCCAAATTTCCGATATGGGAACCCTTCAAATCAAGCAAACCCGAATTTTCAAGGTAGCCAAGGTAATTATGGTTCGCACCAACCTTACAATAACCAAAGTGGATATCGAGGTGGGAACAACCAAGGATACCAAAGGCAATATCAAACGGGTCAAGAACAAGGGGGTCTTCGGGTGGCAATGAAATGATGGAAATGTTGAAGAACATGCAAGCGGAGATGCAAAAGAGGAATCAAATGGATGATGCTCGCATTCAAAAGGATGAGGCCCGAGACAAAGCGATTCAAACTTTGACCACCCAAATGGGTCAACTTGTAACCGAAGTGTCCGAATTGAAGAAAAACAAAGGTCAATTACCAAGCGACACTAAGGTAAACCCATCTCATGGTACTTCAAGAGGCAATAATGTTAACATTCACCATGTAAGTGTTTTGAGAAGTGGGAAAGAGTACAAAACCAATCCTTCACCGGATTTGGTTGATGGGGTGGTTGAGGATATAACGGGTCAAGAAAGTGAGGAAGAAAATGAACCACCTATTGTTTCTTCTAAAAAACCCAATTTTGAAAAACCCAAAATTAATAAAGAAGAAGAAAAGATAAATGAGGATGAGGGATCTAGTGAAGTACCATTTCCCTCGGCTTTATTAGATCCGGGTAGAAAATTTTTTATCTCAAAACGGGGTCCTCAAAAAGAGGAAATGTGGGAGGTTTTTAAACAGGTTAAAATTAATCTTCCTTTACTTGAAGCTATCAAACAGGTACCCGCTTACGCCAAGTTTTTAAAGGAATTGTGTACCCAAAAGAGGCAACAAAAAGTGCCTAAATTGATAGACTTGACGGAGCGGGTAAGTGCGGTATTAAAAGGAGACCTTCCTCCTAAGCTACAAGATCCGGGAACGCCTCTAATAAACATCCAAGTTGGAAATTTTCAAACCGCAAGGGCGTTATTGGATCTTGGAGCCAGAGTAAGTATCCTACCGGGGGGGTTATATGACCAATACGATTTTGGTCCATTGAAGCGAGTTGAGACAACGGTTGTATTAGCCGACTTGTCTAACAAACTTCCCCGGGGTATCGTACGGGATGTGATACTTAAGGTTGATGAGTTTTATTATCCCGTTGATTTTCTTGTGCTAGATTACTCATCCGCGGACCCAATTCAACAACAGAATGTTATTTTGGGTCGGCCATTTTTGAACACCGCACATGCCGTTATTGATTGTCGATATGGTACGGTCGACATGACATTCGGTAATAGAAAGATGAGATTAAATGTTTTTACTAACGGTACTAATGTTTTGGTGATGAGTGTTTCTTAGCAGATTTCATAGACGGATACAACCCGAAGGAGTTCGAAGAGGAAATTTTGGGGTCTTGCGTTTGTGATGTGTCTTTGCAGGTTCATGCATGTGAGTTGGAGATGGAAGAGAAAGAGCAAGAGGCTCTTGCGGTAAAAGAAGGAAGACCGCCATGGACCCACCAAACGGATTCTTTACCGGTGGAAATTGATTCGGGTACAAAGCCTTCCTTGGAATGTCCACCAAGTGTGGAGTTGAAAGAGCTACCAAAGCACCTAAAGTATGCGTTTTTGGGGGAGAATGACACTTTACCGGTGATCATTGCTTCCAATTTGGCGGTAGCTCAAGAGGAGGAGTTGATACGGGTGTTGAAGGCTCACAAGGCGGCAATTGGGTGGACAATAGCCGATTTAAAAGGTATTAGTCCATCCATTGTGATGCACAAAACTATTACAAGTGAAGAAGCAAAGCCAACCCGTAAAACACAAAGAAGGTTGAACCCAAACTTGAGAGAGGTGGTAAAAAAGAAGTCATCAAGTGGTTGGATGCGGGATCATTTATCCGATCTCGGATAGTGCGTGGGTAAGTCCGACTCAGGTAGTACCTAAAAAGTCCGGCATCCAGGTAGTAAAAGATGAGCAAGGTGAGCAAATCGCCACCCGCCCGGTAACTGGGTGGCGAGTTTGTATTGATTATAGAAAATTGAACGCCGCTACCTCAAAAGACCATTTCCCGTTACCCTTCATTGACCAAATAATTGAAAAACTTTCGGGTCAAAAATATTATTGTTTTTTGGATGGGTACTCGGGATATAACCAAATTGCTATTCACCCGGACGACCAACACAAAACCACGTTTACATGTCCATATGGTACATTCGCTTTTCGGCGAATGCCATTTGGACTATGTAACGCCCCGGCCACATTCCAAAGATGTATGATGAGTATATTTTCGGATATGGTTGGGGAATCTCTTGAAGTGTTTATGGATGATTTTTCCATCTTTGGCCCAAGTTTCGATTCTTGTCTTGACGAATTGGAAAAAGTTTTAAAAAGATGTGTTGAGATGAACTTGGTCCTAAGTTGGGAAAAGAGCCATTTTATGGTTCAAGAGGGTATTGTGTTGGGGCATGTAATATCGGACCCGGGAATGGAGGTAGACAAAGCAAAGATTCGGGCAATTTCATCTCTACCCCCACCAAAGAATGTTAAGGGGGTGAGATCATTTTTGGGACACGCGGGGTTCTATAGAAGGTTTATTAAGGGTTTTAGTGTAATTACAAAACCTTTATGCAACTTATTATTGAAAGATGTTCCATTTAATTTTACTAACGAATGTTTGCAAGCGTTTCATGTGTTGAAGGAACAGTTGGTGAAGGCTCCTATCTTGCAACCACAGGATTGGTCAAAGCCGTTTGAAATTATGTGTGATGCTAGCGATATGACTATTGGCGCGGTTTTGGGTCAAAGGGTGGATAAGAAACCAGTAGTGATATATTATGCAAGCAAAACTTTGTCCGAGGCGCAACTCAACTACACCACGACCGAGAAAGAATTATTAGCGGTGGTGTATGCCTTGGACAAGTTTAGATCCTACATTTGGGGGAGCAAGGTGATAGTGTATTTGGATCATAGTACGGTCCGATATTTGATGGAAAAGAAGGACGCAAAGCCCCAGTTGATTCGTTGGGTGCTTTTGTTGCAAGAATTTGATCTCGAGATTCGGGACAAAAAGGGATGTGAAAATGTTGTTGCGGATCATTTGTCCCGGATCCAATTGGAAGGTGTTGATGACCTGAGTGAGATTAATGAACGGTTTCCCGACGAGCAATTGCATCAATTGTCAAAGAGTGGGAAGCATTTCGAAACAGGATGAAATGCCGTTACAACCGATTTTGGTAGTGGAGGTATTTGATGTTAGGGGAATAGACTTCATGGGTCCTTTCCCAAACTCAAATGGGTTTTTGTACATATTGGTTGCGGTTGACTACGTTTCGAAATGGATTGAAGCTATCGCTACGAGGACCAACGATCACTCCGTTGTATGTAAGTTTGTGCATTCCAATATTTTTGCTCGATTCGGTGTGCCTCGGGTGATAATAAGTGATGGTGGTTCACATTTCAAAAATTTCAATTTCGGGAAGTTGTTAAAGAGATACAATGTGAATCATCGTGTTGCTACACCGTACCATCCACAAACGAGTGGTCAAGTTGAAGTTTCCAACCGGCAAATTAAAGAGATTTTAATGAAGACGGTGAGAACGGATCAGAAAGATTGGTCAAGCAAGCTTGATGATGCGTTGTGGGCTTATCGAACGGCCTACAAAACTCCACTTGATACAACTCCTTATCGAATGGTTTACGGAAAAGGATGTCATTTGCCTATGGAGTTAGCACATCGGGCATATTGGGCAATTAAAACGGTGAACGCAAACTATGACGAAGCGGGTCGGGCGAGAAAGCTACAATTGAATGAAATTGAGGAAATAAAGGATCAAGCTTATGAGTGTGCATCCGCATATAAAGACAAACTGAAGAAAGTTCATGATGCGAAGATAAGGAAAAAGAACTTTGAAGTGGGTCAAAAAGTGTGGTTGTACAATTCAAGATTGAAGATGTTTGCGGGAAAACTCAAAAGCAAGTGGATGGGTCCTTACGTTGTCTGAAGAGTGGGGAGGTTTGGAGATGTTGATATACAAGATGAACAAACGAATAAACAACAAACGATGAACGGGCATCGGCTCAAACCGTACTTGGAAGGTAACGATATCAACAATCTCGAGCTCGACAAAGTGGGCTACATTTTACGCCCAGTGGATGACGAAGAAACGTGAAAGAGGCCCAGGTTTGGTGTTTGTAAATGTTTAGTTTAGTTTAGTTTAGTTTGAATAAGTTCCGTTTAAGCCGGTGTTCGAAACAAGTGTGGGGAAATTTTTATGGATTTCCCGAACATAGCGTTGAGGACAACACGGGTTTTTAACGGGGGGGGGGGGGGGGTAGGATAATAATTTTCATGTTTTCAATAATTATAAAAACTATAAAAATTAAACAATTTTGAAGAGCTAAAAAAAAAAACAAAAAATTTTTTTTGCAAGTAAGAGTTTTAATCCCCCCACATGTGCCCAACTACCGCCGTAAGGTACGGTGGGGGGGGGGGGCGTAGCTTACGGCGACCATTAAACAAAAAGAGTCTTACGGCATTGTTTTTGACCAGGTATCACCGTAACCTACGGCACCTGGCCGTAGGCTACGGCGCCGAGATGAAAACCATGGGGACTCATCGGCGTTTTTGTTAAAAAAAATATATTTTGAAAATAAATAATAATAATAATAATTATTATTATTCTAATAAAAATAAAAACAACAATAACCCCATCCACTCATACACATCCATCGATCCCAACCACATCTTTCTTCTTTCTTCTTCTTCTCCAAAGAACCCTAACCTCCACTACTTCACAACTTCATATCTTTCTCAAATCTTGTCCAAATCAAGTGATTTTTGAGTCCATTTTGGGTGAAATCTCACAAGGAATCCAGATTTACACTTGTATCTTGAAGTTTCTTTTGTTTTAGGGTCGGATTTGAGCATTAGGGGGCTGAAATTTTGGGGTTTCTTGTGGGTTTTTGTGTGAACTTCAAGTTTTTGTGATTCTCATCTTCTACAACACTAAGGTATGCACTTTCTTGTTACTCTTTTATGTACATTAAGGTTTGTAAGTTTCAATCCTTTTTTTTGCTTACACACACTTGCTTGTACATGGTAGATGTAGGAATTTGTGAACTATTGAATGTATAGGTATAAATGTGTTGATGTCTAGTGAAAATTCTTGGAAAATTTCTGAATTATAGGGGACATCATGCCGAAATTTGGTTTGAAAGAATGAAATTTTGGTTTTTGCACATCTATACCCATAACATGAAGTAAGTGTGGGGAAGTTTGGGTAGGAATACTAACTTGATTTGTTTGTGTGGTTTTTGAATGTATGTAGGTATGGTGACGAAAAAAGGGAAAGGAATTGCAAGTTCATCTAATGAGCCTCAAGGGGATGATGCACAACAAAAGAGGAGACGATTGGCTCGAATAGGAGACCCGGACTCGGAGGAGGATGCACCCCCAAGGGGCCCGAAGCCGAATTGGACATCCGGTTCATTGTTAGACCAACCCGCAGAATGGAGAGAGGATCTATTTCATGAACAAATGAACAACTTGAAACAAAGAGGTGAAGCATTTATTTGTGAAAAGGAGATCTGGGAGGTCGATTTCGGGCCATTCGGGGTCACGACCAAGTTTAACGCATTGGGTTGGGGGCGGCTATGAAGTGTTATGATGGTGAGGTAAAGAAGATGTATGACAAGCAGATTCAAGAATGGGTGGCATCACTTGAATGTCCCCCGTTTAAGGCCCCAAGCAAGATGAGACTTGTTGGACGGTGTAATGGAGTGAAAGTAGAAATGTCTTATGACTCTTTGCGCCGGATAACAAAGTTTGATGATGGGCCAGCCAATGAATACATCTGCCCGAGTCTCAAAGATCTCTATCACGAGCCCAATCAGCATCTGCAATGGCAAAATATGCTCGATTACCTCTTCCTTCCGGGCACGCCACATGGGAAGTTATCTAGACGCAACTTAAGAATGGAAGCAAAGTTGTTGTTGACGTTGTGCATGTATAATGTTGTTCCGAGGCGGGGTGACAAGATGGAGGTGCGGTTCCAAGAGGTGCCAATCCTATATATGATGATGCATGGTTCTCCCAAGGTACCATTCCGATTTCTAGTGTTGAATAACATCTGGTTGAGCAAGAATAGTGGGGAAAGAAAGATTATACCTCATTTTCGGTTGATTACGGTGTTGCTTAAGAAATATGGGGCAATCAAAGGCGATGAAAAAGGTTCTTACAAGAGGTTTAGACCATTCGACCTTAAGAATCTTGGGCCAGGTTAGATTTACAAGGAATCGGAGAGGTATCATAAGCTGAAAACAGATGGGAGAAGATGGAGAGCGTTGAAGGTGGACGCGAGACCGTTACGACCGGGTAAGGCCGATGAGCCCGAAACATCGGATGACGAAGTGAGTGGAGATGATGACTACCGTGAAGACACCTTCATGGTTGATGCTCAAGTTCAGGGAGCCGGTGTGCAAGCTGGTTATGTGGGGGGTGCATTTGATTATGCACAACAGGCTTATGATCCGTATTGGGCCCATTCGGGGAATATGGGCCAAATTATTGAACAAAGGCGGCCACCCACTTTCGGTGAATGGAGTGAACCGAACCAGATGCTCTTTGATCAACAAACTTTTATGGGTGCTAGTGTGGAAAGAGCTATTAAACGGAGCTACGATAGAAATGAGCAATGGAACCGTGCTCATATGTATGCCCATGAAGAAGAAGTGAACAACCGCTATTTAGATGATCGCCAGAGACGCATGCATGATCAATGGTATGCGGGCCAACCAATTGAAGGAGATCCGCCCGTTGGGACTACACCACATTGCCACCAAATGATGGTAGTGTGTCATACCCCACCCCACCATTGCATCATTCTCAGTGGGTGGATCCACATGCTATGAGTTATCAACAGGCGAATCCAAGTGGTGATCAAGGAAGCAGCAGTAGCGGTGGAGCATTTGGCTTTGGTGAGTGGACTGATATGATGACATCCATCTTCGGGCCTCCACAGCCGAAGTACTACTAGCCAGGTCATATCTTGCTCCTTTGTACATTTTTGTATATGTTTATGTAGTATGTTTATGTTATGGTTGGGAGGTAGGGTGGTGTTTGATGTTGATACGTTTGTTGGGTTGTGAAAGTTGGTGGTGTCTTTAATAATAAAATATAAAAAATACAAAAAGAAACTTGGGGTTTGAGAGTATAAGCGATTGTTGATGTTCTTGGTTAAAGCGATCTTTTCCTCAAAACCATACATTGGGACAATGTATCCCAAGTGTGGGGATGGGGGAATTTTTGAGAATTTTAAAATTTTTGTAAATCCAAGCGAAAAGTGTAAAAAATTTGAAAACTTGATATTGTGCCATTTGACACACCGACACCCATTTCTAGTCTTTTCTTGGTGAGAATTAAGCCACATATGAGTGTTATTGATATTTCTTTGTTTGAGTGGTGGTGTGTGTAGTGTGTTAATAGAACTTGTGTGTGAATACTTGTTAAATCCTAGAGTTAGCATGCTTTTGGAAATGATAGGGGACTTTTAGGAAGCCTCGTCTAATTGTGTGAGAGTGCGGGATTGGTGGGTTGGACCTCATACTTTACATATATGAGCTTGGTATTGTGAGGGGTGGGGGTTTGGTCCTTAGAGAGCCATGTTTGAGCCTTAAACCATTCGGTTGTGACCCAAGCCTACTTCTTACATAAATCTTACCTATTGAGATGACCCGGTTTAGGAAATTTAGTATGAAATGTTGATATTCTTGCATAAATTGTTGTGATTCAAAAAAAAGAGAGAGAGAAAAATATGAGAAAAATACAAAAAGAAGGATGTAGTTGCGTTAGTAGATGGGAAAGTTGAAGAAGTTTTGTATATAGTTGATGTTTGCTTTGTTTAGTAGTGGAAATAAAACCGGGTCAAATCAATTAGCTCTTTCATATGTATTCCACCATTTCCTACCTTTGCACCTAGCCCCGTTACAATCCTTAAGTTCCTTTGATTCAAAAGCATGTTAGATATTGGTCAGGAGGAAACTTGATTTTCATACAAGCTTATTGTTGCACACACACACACACGCATTGAGTGGATTAGCATTATGTGCTATTCTTTCTTGTCACCGAGAGTTTTTGTGAGGGGTGTGTCTTATGGTACGATGGAAAGTTAGTAAAAGGACGACACATTTTAGCTTGGTTTGCATGTTTGATCGCTTGTGTTTGTGAATAGTTTTTGAATGAGTTGCTTGGGACAAGCAACGGGTAAGTGTGGGGATGTGACGGGCGGTCCGTAGGACAACCCTTAAAAGGTCTAAATATATGCACATTCCATGCTTTATTTGGTTAATTGCTTGAACTTGGTAACCACTCTATGTTTGATGATGCAGGTTCTAAAGTGCTCAAAATGCGGGTTTTAGAAGGCATGATTGGTTGCTAGAAGTTGGTGGAGTCAAAGAGTGAAAGAAGTAAAGATTTGGTGAAGAAATAGAAAAGAAACAAAACTTAGCGCCGTAACCTACGGCATCTGGCCGTAGGTTACGGTCCCATCTCTTTCAAGAACACCCTGCCGTAGGTCAGAAGACCTGTGCCGTAAGACTACATTAGGCGCCGTAAGCTACGGTGACCTGGCGTAGCTTACGGCACTGATTTGACCTGTTGTCCCACTGCCTGCCGTAAGCTACGGCCATCTGGCGTAGCTTACGGCGCCGACTGATCCAGAAATGTAACTTATGCATTTAATTGCCATTTTGATGAGGTTTTATGTGTCTTATCATTGGTAATCGGTTACTACCGGCTGGTGAACGAAAATTGGAGGACTTTTGGGAGATATTGGAGCTTGAAGAACAATAGTAATCTCTTGTTTTTTTTATGCTGGTGATTCCTTTGAACATTGAAACTTTTGTTATGATGTTGCTTCAAGCCATGCGTGGCTAAACACTCTATGGTCATCCTAGGTTGAAGGTTTGTTTGAGACAATTGTGTTTTGATTCCATATTTCTAGAATGGTAAACTTTATCTATGTCTTGTTTATCATGGTGTGTGATTGCTTACTTGTAAATTGTTGATTCTTATGATATTCTAGTTTGAAACCATACGTTCTTGGTGCCGTTGGCAATCGAGATATCATGGGTAGAATTAGGATTGGGTAAGGGTTGATTGGTCATCGGGTAACAACCTCACGTTCTAGGAATCTGAGTACTTCGTTCCCTTTTATCACAACAAGTAATTACACATAAACTATGTCTATGTAGTTCTTTCTAGTGGATGATAGCACAAACGTTGAAGCAAACCGGAAACTTAGGATGGTCATTTGTCTCTAAATTGTTTACAAACTCAATTCTCATTTTGCAAACTAATTAGTAATCTTAGTTTTAAAAAAGTAATCCAATTAAACCAACTCTTGAACTTTATTTTCTTGCATTTAGTCTAATTTTGTTAATCTAGATAAATTCTCAAATAGCACATATTCCACAAACTCCCTGTGTTCGATACCCACTTACCGCTATCTACTTAGTAGTAATTGGATTAAATTTGATTGTGACCACGACATCACGTCAAGGCTGCTGCTGCTGCTGGGGCTCTTGCTTCACGACCCTGTTCGGGCACATGTTCGCAAAGTGGTTAGGATCACTACATGCGAAGCAGACTCGGGCGTTGATCGCGGGTGCCTGAGCCGCTTGATGACCTTGCGGGGCTGGGAGCAGAGCTTGATGAGCAGTGGCAGAAGCTGTGGTGTTGCGGGGACCAGTACGGCAGTTGGCGGTAAAGTGGCCGTACATGTTGTAGTGAGCACAGAAACGACAGACGATACCCACAGGATGGTGATAAGAGCATGTTGGGCAAACCGGGTGGAGACCTGTGTATGCACACTTTGCTGGTGGTGCATAAGTAGTTGGAGCTGGACGGTGATGGTGCTGCTGCTGGGCCAGTACGGCCTGGAGAGGAGCAGCAGTCGTAGTCACAGCATAGTTCTTGTTGCTGGAGCTGCTGTTGTTGTTCTTCTTTCTTCGGCGTGAGGACTTTGACGGTTGAGCGGCGGCGGTTTCGGCAGTTGGAGCGGCGGTGGTAGCTTGATGCAGGTGCTTCGAAATTTTATCCCAGACACCGGCATTGACCCGCTTGTCGTTGATTTCAGCGGCCAGCAAGTAGGTCTCTTCGATCGTCTTAGTCTTGGCCGCTTGCACGAAATCTGCAACACAGTCAGGCAGGGCTAGGATATACTTCTTGATTGCCATGTCAGAAGTCTTCACCTGATCAGGGCAGATGATGCTGAGCTATTTGAATCGAGCAGTTAGAGCTGCGTTCTCGCCATCCTTCTGCTTTATTTGCGAGAATTCATCTTCTAACTTTTGGCGTTCATGAGGAGGGCAGAATTCTTCCAGCATGACCTCCTTGAGTTCGTCTCACGACAGACCGTAGGCTGCATCGTTCCCTCGTTTGTTTCTCTCAGCCGTCCACCAGTCTAGTGCACGGGACTGGAAGAAGCCGGTAGCATTCAGAGTACGGAGGTTGTCAGGGCAACCGCTCTATCGTAGAGTGACCTCAATGGAATCAAACCATTGGAACAACGCTGTAGGGCCTTCCTCGCCAATGAATTCCTTTGGCCCACAAGCCTTGAACTGCTTGAAACTGAGGCTGCTTTGGGGGTAGCTTTAGGAGCTTCGGTTCTCGACTCCTTAGATGATTTGCTTACATTCTCATAGACGTCGCTCACAACCTTTGCTACTTGTTTGGCGATGATAGCAGCAAGACGTCTGTCTCTCTTTTCTTGGCGAGAAAGTGGGTGACGGGATCCTGATGACGGTCCAGTTGACATTGTCTGCAATAGACATTGTCATAGGTCTCAGACACGTCATAACCGAATCTCACCTCACACGTCTAGTACTTACTAAAACTTAGGTACACAGGCGCATAATCACATAAACACATAGGTACGAAATCACAGATTCACATAAACACAGTAGCACATAAGCACGTAAGCACGTAAGGCACGAAAGCACAGAAACACAGAAACACTTACGCATGTAATTACAGAGGCAGTCAGAATACAGAAACCTATCATTCAAAGTCCGCGATTGTTCGATTATAGCGATCGCGTTTAGCGCGGCGATTAGTATAGCATAAGCGTATAGCATAACGAGCATTACAGCGTACAACGTTTCCTTATAGTAGAAACGATTTGTTAATGTTTTGAGATAGGAGAGCAATGCGGGTTGTGTGTGTCGATTGTAGTGAGAACAAAATCGAATAAGTCTCCAAGATTTAAACACATAAACAAGCAATTTCATATAAAACACTTAAAATCGACGAATCATCAGAGTCGGCAGTTGCGGGCTCAGAATCGAAACACGTAAAAATCGAGAAGTAGATCGTCTGCGGCTATTAGACATTGACTATCCAAAGCGATTCGACTATTCACAAGGACTTGGCGTACATATTTTGACTTTCAGGATTGGGCATCTGCCTCGATTCTTGGGCATCCGACGCACATCCCTTTAGTCATACTGTGAGTTCAGACCGTTGGAGTCCGTCGAGGCTTTGGTGAGAGTTTTGTAAAACCATGGACAAGCCGTCAAGGTTAGGGTTTCACCCCTAGCTTGACAACTTCCCTTTGATTCTAATAAAATAGAGGAGATTATTCATCAAAATATGGATTTCACTCCTGGTTTGGTATAATTCTCCTCGTTGATAAGTAAAATGCGGGGTGATTAAGCGAATTTTAGTCGAGAGTTTGCGGTTTTCACACCTAATCTCGACTAAATCGCTTCTTCATTATTGAAAATTCGAGTGCAGTGATAGTGTAGCGTAGGCAAGAATGGCGAAGTATAGCAGTAAGCCCATACATAGTCCCTACTGGACCTGCACTAGTCGGTCTATTGGGTCCTAACTATAGACTAGGTCTCTAAGACATCGGCCTGGACTAGGTCGAGTCTTGCCTAATTCCCTATAGTTATGGCTCTGATACCAATCTGTCACACCCCAACCGATGGCGGAATCATCGGGGCATGGCACTGAGCGAAACAGATTGTCCAGAAGTTTCCATAACAATTATCATTACCAATCGATTTAAAGTAGCATGTCCCATACCATCCCTCAAAAGGTAAACAAATTATTACAGACAAAATCTAGGCAAAAAGTTCTATTCCGACAACTCAGATTTTCAAATAGAGCAATTGTTTATCTGCTTCTAGAGACTCCTTATTACATTAGTACAGACAACTATTTGTTGGCCTCTAGAAACTTATTCTAGCCTCGCTTTCCTAGCAGATAAGCATCCTAAACACCAGTCACATACGTTAAAATAAAAGTCAATACACATAGTGTAAAGGTGAGCATACAAGTTTGTTAATAGAATATAGAGTTCGAAATAGTTTACGCATAACCAGCACGTACAAAGAGGAAAACGAAGCATGTTAATTATCGACATGGATCTATCGATACCAATGACTGCGGGTTGACTGCCCAAGGCAGTTCGTAATACATGATCACCACCGTAATCCATGCAAATAATTGTCCTTAACAACCCTTGTGAACGGGTGCTGAGTCCAAACTATAGTACTATCGTCGTTAAGGCATGTAGACAGCATTCCACGTGTAAACATAACAAACAAGCATTCATTTAGTCACGTAATACATGCGGTAACGGTTAGCGTTTAAAGTATTGCATACTGTTCGACTGTGATTTCGTACAGGTAACGTATGTAACACCCAAAAGTGCATAAAGCAAAAAGGGATCGAGTATACTCACACCGGTGGATGGATTGAAGGGAGCGCTTGAGAGTAGGGTTAGACTGAATAGTTCGATGGTACAACGATAAGTAACGTGTAAAACGGAAACAAGTGTTGATGGGTTTGGTCAGCTGGTCGATCGGATGGCTGTCCGATCGGTCGGCTGGCCATGCGTACGACAGTCCGTTCGGACAGTAGTCCGATCGGATGGCTGTTCGAGTGGATTGTCTCTTCCTTTGAGTAGGATGTGTTTGTGTATGATGGCTTGACTTTTGAAGTTTTTGTTGTAGCATTTGAAAACATTGAAGTATCTCTACCTTTCAGGCCGGTCGATCGGACGGTTGTTCGATCGGTCAGCAGCCCGTTCGGCTGGTACTTCAGTAGGAACAAGTTCTCAGCAGGATGTCACTCGATCAGACAGTAGTTCGATCGGGTGGCATTCCTAGTGCATTGAACATGTTGAAAAAAATCGATTAAGTGTTAAAGCTCAAGTATCTTATGATCCGAAGAGTAATCCGATCGGTGGGTAGTCCGATCGGTTAGCAATTCTTTCAATACTCAAACTTTGGTTAAAAATTGGTTAAGTGTGGGACCCAAGGTGCAAACTGTTCGGCTGACCAGTCGATCGGGTGGCTGTCCGTTCGGCTGGCTGCCCGTTCGGACAACAGTCCGATCGGACAACACCTCGCCCTGATCGTCCTGTTCGTCTCACACTTGGTTGTTTTGATTATTGGTCATTTTATCGAGGTATTTTGATAACGAGTTAAATGACAGGAACCTTGTCATTACTTGATTCTCCTGATCGGACAGGAATCACCCAAATCCGATTAGATAACGAGTTAAACGACAGGAACCTACACAATTCCCAGGTCATCAAACCTGCTCCAATTTTGCTGCGACAAACTCGGAACTCTTAATCGCCCACCAAAAAGATCCTTCTTTAATTCGATCCACCACCATGGAGGCCAAGGAAACAATCAATACATGCTTAAAAAATTATCAATGAAGACTCCAATTATGAACCTAGATCTCAAAATTCAAAATGCACTCTTTAAAAAAAAGTGAAGTTCAAATTCAGAAATAATAGAACAAACTTCCAGATTTCTTTAGCTAATTTTTACATAAACAGGATATGTGTGTTAGTACACATAAACAAAAATCAGCATACACTAAATTACCACATCCTAAATCGCCATATTATCATCTCAAAACAGCAAAATGCAAGCAAATTAATCAATTTAAGTTTTATACACATAATAAATGCTCAAAATGAAATAAAAACTTCAAGAGAATTGAAAACATAATGCTTTTAAAATGAGAAAGAAGTAGTATGGGTGACCTGCTCTGCTTTTTTCCGGAAAACACCTTTGCGGACATCGGCAATACCATCTACCATGAAACCGTGTTGTCGCAGTCAAAGATCACGGTAGTTACGCTGCCACTGTTGTCATCTTTATTTATCCTTATCTAGCCGCAAGGCCGAAAATTATAACGCAAACGACCTCCAAGAGGTTGCCATCGACCAGATGAGTTCATGTGATTAGAAGTCCAATTAAGGGTACAATAGAAATGTTGCAATAAAACAACCAAAACTTACATTAATTTAACATATAGAAATTGACAACACTAATTTGGTTGACTAATAAACAAACTAACCATTGATGATAATTGTGACAAATAAACGTGAAACAGAACCATATTACAAAAGATTGCATATGTTGATTCTAGATGTAGTGTTTCTATAATGAAAGTAGAGTTCACATAAGAGTCATTTAACAACTTCATGTAAATATTTTAGCATACCTAGAAACGATGTGACTTGTTGAAATCATGAGTATTATCACAGGTGGGGTTTTTTTAATGCAGCTTCTTTATCAAATGAGAAGACAATATCCTCCCATAAAGGTGTTAAATTAAGTTTTTCCTGAAATAAAATGTAATAATCAGAATATAGAAACCTTTTGTGGTGGTGTTATTACCAATTTAAAATGAAACAAACAAATATGCGAGAAATCAGAAACTCATATTATTGGGCAGTATTTAACCTTGACATTCTTAAAGTAGATAAAACCTCGTTTAACACCAACTCATAAACAAAACAAAACAAAACCTGGTAATAAACCATCTGTCCGCACCTCTACAACCCTAAAAATTATTCCAACCGCTACACACTTTCACCAAATAAACACAAGATCCTAATTTACTGATAGGATTTACCCTTACGTACAAAATCAAATTGCAACATTAAGATCAATGATATACCTTTTTTCGTTCTCCGTTCCTGCCTCTAGCTGTAGTTGATATAATGTGACGAGGTTCCTGCCTCCAACTGCAGTTGATATAATGTCAATTTACACTGATCGAATAAAATCAATAACTACTCGAATTTCAAGAAAACAAAAAAGCTAGCTCTAACAATAGAAACAACTTTAAATGGTACCAAAATAACTCAACAAATCAGCAAAAAGATAAAGAAATCACATCAAAATAATCTAAAACAATAAAAAAATGCAGATAACATAAATAAAAATCCTAAAGCATACTATTGATCTAGTAAGAAACAACTAACACCAATACCAAATCAAACCAAAACTACTACTAAACATAAACCTTTGAAACCCTAACTCAAACACAACCCATATGATGAAACGTGCCCTAACCTAATGCAAATACCATTACCCAATCAATTCAATGATTTAAGAATCAAAAACCCTAACCTGAATCAAGACTGTGTCTTTCTTGATTTCAAAACAAAACCCGCAACTTTTAGGATAGGATTATTTGTTAACTACTGTGTTCATCTAGGCAAATATGAGGAAAAAAATTACCCCATTCCATGTTGATAAACTGGTTAAAGTTAAGTTACAAAAGTTAACTGAAACAATTTTCATTTATATTAGTAGTTGATATTAGAAAGACGAAGGATACCATACCTGCTGAAGTCGCAGGAAGACCTGGCGTTTGATAACCGCATCAGCTCATCTAAATAACAGGCATTGCTACCAGTCATATTACCCCTGCAACAACCGTGTCTTTAGAAATAATCTATGTATAAGATTATGTTATTGATTTTAATCCTTGACAATATAAAAAGGTTGGATTTAAGAACATTCTTTGTTATAGTTGTGTATTAACATTTAAATACCTCCTAATGTATAAACAAAAACTTTTTTCAAGATTCATGCTAATGGAAGTTTTATCATCAGCTATTATATTTGTATACATTACTTACAACCACAGTGTACAACATCATTAAAAATAAGACATGATTAATAATTTAAAAATACCTGATGTCACACCCCAACCGGTGGCGGAATCATCGGGGCATGACACTGAGCGAAACAGATTGTCCAGAAGTTTCCATAACAATTATCATTACCAATCAATTTAAAGTAACATATCCCATACCATGTCTCAAAAGGTAAACAAATTATTACAGACAAAATCTAGGTAAATAGTTCTATTCCGACAACTCAGATTTTACAAATTGCCCAATTGTTTATCTGCTTCTAGAGACTCTTGATTTCATTAGTACATACAACTATTTGTTGGCCTCTAGAAACTTATTCTAGCCTCGCTTTCCTAGCAGATAAGCATCCTAAACACCTGTCACATACGTTAAAATAAAAGTCAATACACATAGTGTAAAGGTGAGCATACAAGTTTGATAATAGCATATAGAGTTCGAAATAGTTTACGCATAACCAGCATGTACACAGAGGAAAACGAAGCATGGTAATTATCGACATGGATCTATCGATACCAACGACTGCGGGTTGACTGCCTAAGGCAGTTCGTAATACATGATCACCACCGTAATCCATGCAAATAATTGTCCTTAACAACCCCCGTGTGAACGGGTGCTGAGTCCAAACTATAGTACTATCATCGTTAAGGCAGGTAGACAATATTCCATGTGTAAACATAAGAAACAAGCATTCATTAAGTCACGTAATACATGCGGTAACGGTTAGCGTTTAAAGTATTGTGTAGTGTGTTCGATTGTGATTTTGTATAAGTAACGTATGTAACACCCAAAAGTGCTTAAAGCAAAAAGGGATCGAGTATACTCACAGCGGTTGATAGATTGAAGGGAGCGCTTGAGAGTAGGGTTATCCTGATTAGAACGGTAGCTTAACGATAAGTGACTCGTAAACGAAAGCAAGTGTTGATGGGTCGAATGGCAGTTCGGTCGGATGATAATCCGATCGGACGGCAAGTCGTGCAGATGATAATCCGTTCGGATGGTTATCCGGTCGGACGATAGTCCGGTCGGATGACTATTCGAGTGGATTGTTTCTTTCTATGAGAAGGACGTGTTTGTGTATAATGATTTAACTTTTGAAGTTTTTGTTGTAGTACTTTGAAAACGTTGAAGTATCTCTACCCTTCAGGTCGGTCGATCGGACGGTCATCCGATCGGACGGCAATCCGATAGGTTGACACTTCAGTGAGAACAAGTTCACAGCAGGTTGTCACTCGATCGGACATCAGTCCGGTCGGGTGGCATTACTAGTGCATTGAACATGTTGAAAATTGATTAAGTGTTAAAGTCAAGTATCTCATGATCCGAAGAGTAATCCGGTCGGATGGTATTCCAATCGGATGGCAATTCATTCAATACTCAAACTTTAAATAAATTTGGTTAAGTGAGGTTCCCAAAGTGTCAGCCGTTCGGATGGCCAATCGCTTGGATGGCTGTCCGGTCGGATAGCACTCCGTGCTGGCTGTTCCGTTTGTCTTTCACTTGGCCGTTTTAATTGTTTGTAGTTTTATCGAGGCGCTTTTGACAACGTGTTAACTAATAGAACCCTATCTCAACCCTAGTAACCTGGCCGAACAGGAATCACCCAAGTTTGACTAGTTAATCGGTTCACGACGGTTGTTCTTGATTAACCCGAAATCGGTGGTCTTGTGGATAG
This sequence comes from Helianthus annuus, assembly GCF_002127325.2. Taxonomy (NCBI): domain Eukaryota; kingdom Viridiplantae; phylum Streptophyta; class Magnoliopsida; order Asterales; family Asteraceae; genus Helianthus; species Helianthus annuus. Next base: position 108,217,258 of record NC_035442.2, on the reverse strand, counting down.
AATCCAGATCTTGAGACAACACATTACTAAGAACGGGTAGCGGTTAGAACGAGATTCGATTCTATCGGTTTTGAGTGCATTGAGTGTAAAAGAGTTGAAAGAAAGTTAGCAAACATTCTCTCAATCCTTTTCACCGTGAATATGTTTAGATCTATGCAAGATCTTTGTTTACTTGCGTTGAAATTGGTTAGATTCAAGTTGTTCTTGGTGGATTGAAGCCAAAACATGAAGTTCTTCAAGAACACATGATGACATCATCCTGGAACCCTTGAATCTTGGTGATTTCCCGGTTAAAAGTGAAGATTTAAAAGATAGAAAGGTGTAGGAGTGCGTGTAGATTGAGGAAGTACAAGATTTAGGACGAGATCTTACCGGATTTGAGAGAAATCGAAGAAAAGGTGAAGAACACGAGCTGCTCGGACGTCACTTGCCAAAAGTTGAAAGAATGAAAGTGACATGGGTATTTATAGGATTCCAAAAGTGGAAAGGGTGGGTCGGTCGGATGACACCACACCCGGTTGACAGGTCGGTCGGATGGCACGTCGACCGGATGGCAGCCCGGTCGGATGGCGATCCAGCCGGCTGGCATCTGGTTCGAGTGCTTGGTGCGATGATTTTTGATATTTCGATTTCGATTTCGAGCGTTGCGAGTTCGATAGAGTTTCCTATTCAAATTACTTTTAATCCCAACCACTCATATCTAGCACTATCTCTTCTCCACTAATTATCATACTATATCAACATACAATCATCCTTATTTCGTATTCGATTTGCGATTGCGATTCCACTGCGATGAGTTCGATTGCGTTTCGATTGATTGCCACACATAACGTAAATAAACATGCACAAGTAACACATAAGGCATACACACACGTATAATAATTACCAAAATGCGTATTCCGAGTTGCGAGCGCGATGTCGATTAGATTAGTTCATTTAGCATTTAGTTAACTTTATCGCATTGTTACTTCCTATTATTCACAGTCGTAGAGTGGTTCGTAGCAATAATATACATCGATTACTGCGACTTTAATTGATTACTCCACATAATACAACTACCGTAAAACATAAAATAGACTAACTATGAGTCAAAGAAGTCAAAACAGGAATTGAGCAAGGAGAGACAGATTGAAATTTAGCAATCTTTTCCTCCTTTGACTTCAATCTTGACGTTGACTTCCGAAACACTGGGGTGTTACAGCCTCCCCTTGTTTAGGGAATTTCATCCCGAAATTAGGTTTAAGCCGTAAACAACTGCGGGTACTTCGCCGTAAACACTGGGGTGTTACAGCCTCCCAAGTGAACTCTGCGCCTCATTTGCCTTCCCATCGGACTTTCACAATAGGAATGCGCGAGCGTCTGAGCTACTTGGTCTGGCGATGCATGATTTCGACAGGCTTCTCCAAGAAATGTAGTGTTTCGTTTATTTGGAGGAAATCGAGAGGTACAATTAAATCATGCTCAGCCAGGCATTTTCGGAGGTTTGACACATGGAAAGTCGGGTGGGCGTTACTGAGTTCCTCCGGTAGTTCGAGTCTGTAGGCGACTTTTCCGATCCTTTCCAGAATCTTAAAAGGTCCAACATATTGAGGCGCTAGTTTCCCTTTCGTGCCAAATCTGACCACACCCTTCCAAGGTGATACCTTTAGGAGTACGTAGTCGCCAACGTCAAATTCAAGGGGCTTGCGTCGTCTATCGGCGTAACTTTTCTGTCGACTTCAAACTTTCAACAAGTTGTCTCGAATTTGAAGGACTTTGTCAGTCGTTTCTTGCAGTAGCTCAGGACCGGTTAATTGCAAGTGACCGATCTCGTGCCATACAATAGGCGATCGACATCTTCTTCCATATAAAGCCTCGAATGGTGTCATTTGGATGCTGGTATGATAACTGTTGTTATACGAGAATTTGACCAACGGTAGGTATTTGTCCCAATTACCACCGAAGTCTATAACACACGAACGAAGCATGTCTTCAAGAGTACGAATTGTTCTCTCAGTCTGACCGTCGGTTTGAGGATGGAATGCGGTACTCAGATTAAGCGTAGTACCAAGAGCAGCTTGAAACGTTTCCCACAGTCGCGAGGTAAACCGAGCATCACGGTCAGAGATGATGTCGCGAGGCGTCCCATGATTACAAATGATCTCATCGGTGTTGCTGGGGCTCCTGCTTCACGACCCTGTTCGGGCACATGTTCGCAAAGTGGTTGGGGTCACCATATGCGAAGCAAACTCGGGCATTGACCACGGGTGCCTGAGCTGCTTGTTGGCCTTGCGGAGCCGGGAGCAGAGCTTGATGAGCAGTGGCTTGACCTGAGGTGTTACGGGACCAGTACGGCAGTGGGCACAGAAACGACAGGCAAGACCCACCGGATGGTGATAAGAGCATGTTGAGCAAACCGAGTGGGGGCCTGTGTATGCACGTTTTGCCGGTGGTGCATAACCTGGAGAGGAGCAGCAGTGGTAGTGATGGAACAGTTCTTGTTGTTGGAGCTGCTATTGTTGTTCTTCTTTCTTCGGCATGAGGACTTTGACGGTTAAGCGGTGGCGGTTTTGGCAGTTGGAGCGGCGGTGGTAGCTTGATGCAGGTGCTTCGAAGTTTTATCCCAGACACCAGCCTTGACCCGCTTGTCGTTGATTTCAGCGGCCAGTAAGTAGGTCTCTTCGATCATCTTAGTCTTAGCCGCTTGCACGAAATCTGCAACACAGTCAGGCAGGGCTCGGATATACTTCCTGATTGCCATGTCAGAAGTCTTCACCTGACCAGGACAGATGATGCTAAGCTGCTTGAATCGAGCAGTTAGAGCAGCGTTCTCGCCATCCTTCTGCTTTATGTGCTAGAATTCATCTTCTAACTTTTGGCGTTCATGAGGAGGACATAATTCTTCCAGCATGACCTCCTTGAGTTCGTCCCACGACAAACCATAGGCTGCATCATTCCCTCGTTTGTTCCTCTCGGCCGTCCACCAGTCTAGTGCGCGGGATTGGAAGACGCCAGTAGCATTTAGAGTGCGGAGATCGTCAGGGCAACCGCTCTGTCGTAGAGTGACCTCAATGGAATCAAACCATTGGAACAACGCTGTAGGGCCTTCCTCACCAGTGAATTCCTTTGGCCCACAAGCCTTGAACTGCTTGAAACTGAAGGCGGCTTTTGGGGTAGCTTTAGGAGCTTCGGTTCTCGACTCCTCAGATGATTTGCTGACGTTCTCATAGACATCACTCACTGCTTTTGCTACTTGCTTAGCGATGATAGCAGCAAGACGCCTGTCTCTCTTTTCTTGGCGAAAAAGTGGGTGTGGGGATCCTGATGACGGTCCAGTTGACATTGTCTGCAACAGACATCGTCATAGGTCGCAGACACATCATAATCGGATCTCACCTCACACGTCTAATACTTAGTAAAGCTTAGGAACACAGTGTAATATGTATCACATAATCGCGTAAGCACATAATCACAAATTCACATAAGCACATAATCACATAAGCACGTAAGCATGTAAGCACGTAGGGCACAGAAGCACATAAACACATACTCATGTAATCACAGAGGTAGTCAGAATACAGAAACCTATCATTCAAAGTCTAGCTCATAGACTTTTATTGCGAGGGATTGCGTACTGCGATCATTATGGCGTATAGTAGAGTATATGCGAGTTACGTAACATGCGATTATCCGTAAGTAGCGATCTGTTAACGTTTTGAGATAGAAGAGCAATGCGGATTGTGTGTATCGATCGTAGGGAGAGCAAAAATCGAATAAGTTTCCAAAATTTTAAACACGTAAGCAGGTAAATACACATAAAACACACAAAATCAATGAATCATTAGAGTCAACAGTTGCGGGCTCAGAATCGAAACATGCAAAAATCAAGAAGTAGATCGTCTGCGGCTATTAGACATTGACTATCCAAAGTGGTTCGACTATTCTCAAAGACTTGTTGTACACATTTTGACCTTCAGGATCGTGCTCCTGTCTCGATTCTTGGGCATTTGGCACGCCTCCTGTTAGTCATATCGTGACTTCAGGTCGTTGGAGTCCGTCGAGACTTTGGTGAGAATTTTGTAAAAACCAAATAAAGGTCAGAACAGGTCGTCAAGGTTAGGGTTTTACCCTTGGCTTATGATGTAGGGTAAAATATACATATTTGTCCCGTGTAGATTGTATAAATTTTGTATAAGTTTTATTTGTCTTATTTAGTTTTTAGTGTTATATTATATTAGTTTGTGTTTTGGCAGGTCCTGGTGTAAATGGAGCGAGAACGAGTAATATGGAAATGACCAGCTAGTTGAGTAGAGTAGACCGTCGGAGACCGAAGTAAAGTGCAGCTATTTTCTGTGAGTTGCCCAAGGCCACTATCTCTATTGTTGGGTGGCTAAATTAAATAAAGATGAGGGTTGTTTAAAAATAGTCCATTAAAGTCGAGGGACTATTGTTGCCAAAGTGATGAAACTTAATTAATTCCATCAAGTCAATTTACACACACGACAAAAGTTGGGGGATATATTTAGGATTCTTTATTTTGGAGAGGTCAACGGCCGCACAACAACTTGAGAGGGGTGCACTTTAATTGGTTTTAGTGGGCGGCATCCTTGATTGGCTTAGAGGAGAGGCAGCCATAATTGGCTAAGGTGGGGCGGCAACATCAGAAACAATTGGCGGTTATCATGTGGGCCAAGCCCATTCTATTTGAGAAGGGGGACGAAATATATAGATGGGCTGAAATAATTAATTGGAGACATCGAACAGAAAGATAATTATTGTTTATGAGATTGGGCCGCATAGTGGAACGGAAGTTTGGAGGAATAAAGGGTTTGGAACAATTATAAAAACAGGGAGTCAGAGGAGACGGCTTTGGACGATCATACACGAGCTTTAGACGAAAATTGGACATCTTGCAGGCTGTTTGAAGCTCTGGGATCGCTTGGAATCATCACGTAACGATCGGAAGCACTCGGGATCGAAGCATTCGGGTTTATTCTTCCCGTTATCTTCTTTATTCGTTTGTTTTCACTTGTTTTACGATGAATTCAGAATTTATATTGTTTGATACTATGTGTTTGATGATGTTTGCCGGCTAAAAACCATAAACTACCTAGGTGATGACTATGGCATGACAAAGATTGGATTTTTATATGATTATTGATGTGGTTGTGATTTTTCTTGCATTGTAAACACTATGATAGTTTGTCTTGGTGCGTTTGTATGCTTGTGATTTCTTATTTATCGTTTATTTGTTCCATTCAATTCTTGGTGACGGTCTTTATCACGGAATAGAGTTGAATTAGGGTTTTTGACTTAGGTGAGTGTCTATATCACATAATAGGTCATTAATTCTCTAGGGTGAAAAGTGCACTAGTAACCTTAGGAACAATATTCGGTAATTAATTAAAATCAAGTGTGCTGCTAGACTCGTCGCGGAAAGGCTCGAGGATATTGGTAGGTCTAGGAGTAGTTAAAAGGAATTAACCACCCATTGTCTATCAAACCAAGTTTAAACCCATAGTTGCTTTAGACGTTCGCGCGGCAAAGTAGAGCGTCTTACATAAGCACTTTCAAGAAACTAGAGGACGGACAAGAAATCTAGAAAACCGGTAATTTAACAACCTCTAGGGAATCTTAGTGTGCTCTTGAGAGGGATTAGGGGTCCTTAGATTTCCCTAGAGGTGAGAATTTCAAGATCCCGGTTTCACACCACATCATTATCATTTAGGAATCCATTCCGAGTTTAGCCTGCGTCTAGCCTAGGTAGTCTTCATTCTCACTGATCAGACCCTTTGCTTGTGTTCGTGTCTTGCTTGCTAGTAGTATTTTATTGCTTTATTTAGGATTTTTAGAAACCCCCCTCCCAAATTAATAAACAATTTAGTATGTCGTGTCAGTTCGAGTCTAGATAGAGTCGTAGCGTAGTCAGTAGAGTCTCGTGGGTTCGATACTCGAACTTACTTTAGCTTTACTACATTCGATCGGTTCACTTGCCGATTGTGTGTTTAGGGTTTAGGTCGAGTCTTAGTTTATAAATTTAAAACTTAGAGAGTCTAGAATTAGGGTATTTTAGTTAGTTTTATTTGACCCATTTTCAGCACATCAAGTTTTTGGCGCCGCTGCCGGGGACTCTTGGTGATTGCGTTTATTGGCTTCGATTGGACTTAATTGACATAATCTGTGCTACTTGTCTTTTGTTTTGTGTTTTCGTGGTGAGTCTGGTGAGTCTATTTGTGTTTTGTAGATTGAGTCATAGGAGTCTAATTGTCCGTGTTTTTTGTTTTCTTATTTATTTTATTTTTCTTGAGTCTAGTAGATATGTGTGAAATTTGTGGAGGGCCTCACTTTACAATTAAATGCCCCCAATATGAGGGGTCCTCTACGCCATATTATGCTAACCCCTTTGTGCAGCCACAACAATATTCTTTGCAGGGGTATCCCGCAAATGCTAAGGAGATGTTTCCAAATTTTTTCGAGCTCAGGGAATTAATTTTGGAGTGTGTGCGAGCAACAAAAGAGTTGGAGTACGGGGATCCAAGGTTACCAAGAATGATCGATCTACTTGATCGAATGTTCGAGCAAATAGGCCCAAATATAGAGTGTGACCTCAGTCGGCAAAGGGATCCAAGGTGTGAAGAATGTGGTGGATCACACCGGTTTGAAGATTGTGCGATTGCTGCTCGGGTTGGAATGGGTTAGAGAAGTAGAGAGCGGACGCAACAGATACAGTGGGGTTATGATGATGATGATGAGTGGGTTACAGTTCAAAGCTCATATTATAAGGCGATAGTGCTCCCCGAGCTTGCTGAAGGAGAGACAATATGGGGATATGTGGAGAGTAAGGAAGAAAAAATAGAGATAGAAAGAAAAGGAGAAGAAGAGGAAGAAGTTGAGCAGCCATCTAATGAAGATCAGATGTCTTGGGAAAATGAATTTAGGGACGAACTAGATGGGTTACGGGTAGATGAAGAGGTAAAGGAGTTTGATCCGGAGGGAGACCTTGCTTACTTAGAAGCTTTACTTGAAGGAAACCCAATGACGGACATCAAAGAAGAAGAAGTGGTGGTGGAAGAGGAAGAGCACCACAGCTGGCCCATGGTATTAGTGATACATGAAACTTCAAAATCAACAAAACCACGGGAGAAGGCAAGAAAAGGGAAGAACCGAGATTGGTTGTGGGTCGAAAGCAGGTACAAGACGGAGAAGAAGGAGCCGTTGAAGTTCAAACATGACCGGTCTTCTCATTATATGCCACGCATTCGGTTTCTTCTAGGTATGTTTAAATTTTGGTGGTCTGACCCGTTTCAAAATTTTAAAATATTGTATAATTCCACCATTACATTTTTAAATATTTTTGAGGTTCGGGTGGAATTAAATGGGTTGGACCGGGTCCAGGTCAAAGAGAAACCTCCTGATTAAATTCAAGTGTGGGGAGGTTTTGTAGAGTTTGTAATTTTATATATTTGGTATAGTTTCGGTAGTTTGTATAGTGAGTCATTTATTTTGTATTTTGAGTCTAAGTTAGTAGTTTTTGAGTCCTTTGTGTCAAGTCGGTATTGCTTTGGTTTTTGCTTGTTTTTGTTTATGCAGGTTCGAATACGTACCACCCGTACTCAATCTCCATTCGGGTGAGTTTGGAGCTGTTTATTCAAATTTCGGGCATTTATCGGGCATGCTAGTTAGAGTCGAGCCGATCGCGAACGAAATGCTATACGATCGAGCTGGATTGGACGAGAGTTTCGGATCTTAGGCGATAATTTACCAGCTAAGTCCTTTCCACTTGTACACTTGTTTATTTATTTTGTTTTTAGGTTTTAGGTGTCATGTTTCCATCCTTGCATTAGGGACAATGCAACATTCAAGTGTGGGGATGGGAACTTGTAGATATTGTGTAACACCTCGAAAAATTTCGTCCAATAATGTCTTGACACGTGTCATAAGGTTCCGTTATGTGAAAACATACTTTAGAGGGACTAAAAGTGACAAACAGTGAAAACTATGGAACGTAAGGGTCCAAAGTGTCAACAATGGATAAATAGACTCTATGATAACCCTACATAATGTTTATAACCTTAAACGGATGGTTCATGGATCATACGACGCGGAAATTTCACAAAAGTGAAGTATTTCAAACTATAGGGGCCAAAAGTGTCAACATGTTTAATTTATACCTCTGAGTGAACTTTTTGGCAGACCCAAAGCTTTGTAAAGCTAAAATATACTCACTAGAATATGTGGTAAAAATTTCATGAAGTTTCGTCAACGTATGAGAAAGTTATGGCCAAAACCGTACTTGAAGGACTAAAAGCGTCAACGTCGAATTTCAGGGCTTTTCGGTTGAGCGCAAAATGTTCCGAGGACATTTCCATGTTGGTAAAAGTCCTAAGGTTCTTAGAAACCAAGTTTGGGGGTTTATGGGTCGAGAAAAGTAGCCGAAACATCGCGTACAAGCTCAGGGACCATTTCTGCCAAAACTGAAACTTGTTTGGCTGAACCAGGGGTCAGGCGACCCGCCTGGTAAAGCCCAAGCGGGCCGCGTGGGTCTGCCAGCGACTGAATTCGCAAAAATGGCTGATTTGGGTCCGATTTCAAGTGCCAAACAGCTGGCCTTGCCTCCAAATGCTCCAATCAAGTGCTATGCATGGCTACTACAACAGTAACCTACTTCTAATGCTCTGGATCCTCCTTTAAATCAGATTATGATCTCATTTCTTGGACATTTTCATTGTGAACAAGAGCTCTCAAGACTTGCAAAGGTTCTCAAGACTTTCTGGAGATAATCAGATCATCAAGGCCGACTTCTAGTGTTCTCTAAACACCTATAGGACCTTTGTAAGCTTTCAATTCGTTCTTTAATCCGTTCTTGTTGTGATTATTGATAAAAGTCAAACTGGGTGTTCATAACCTTTGACTTTCCGATTAAACGGATTTCTTTCAGTCATTTCTCGAATTGAAACTTGTTATAGATTGGTATTTATGTGGGAAACAAACCCTCTAAAGGGCACTCTCTGATTCCCACTACATGCATGCTAATTGTCGAGTCAAACATGTTTCTAAAAAGTCAACAGAATTGATTTTCGCAAGAATAAGCTTGAATGTTAAGATATTAGACATGCAATCTGATTGATCATTATAAATAACTTGTAACACATATAAGAATGTGTTTTAATCATCATCAACTCGACAATCTATAGTATAGACACGAATCGGAACCGAAAGTCTTGTAAAACGATTATTTCGTAGACTATCGATTCGGATTCGTACATGCATGTTCGAGATCTGTATTGGAAAGTATTTTTGACTATTTTTAATTTAGTTAAACTTTCTGGAATTTTCTTTGATTGAGTCTATGTTTAGCTTATTCGAATGCATGTTTCCGGTTTATGCATAAAGTTGACTATTTTGCCCTTTTTGATATAAAACGTGATTTTTGGAAAAGTGAAAGGATAGAAATCTTCATTTCTAATATATAAACTTGCACCGAAAATTTCGGATCAGTTGGTGGTCCAGATTGTGAGTTATGGCCATTAGCGTAAAACTATATTATAAATTTACATAAACGGTCCTTTTCGCGTAGAACCCGTTTCTGGCCACGTTTTGATACGAAACTTTTTACCAACAGATGTAATATAATATTCTGGGAATTTTGATGATTTTTAATTAATTTTTGGCTGAACGGATCCTAGATCGCCTAGTCATTTCGGCTTATGTCGGTTTTGACCGTTTTAGCCATAAAATGAGTTTTACACATCCTTTTGACCCGAAACCTTTTTCTACTAATTTTATATGATGAATAAATTATTTTAAGTATTCTGGAAATATAAAAATCTCAGATTTAATTTGAAAACCCGAAAACGCCCTTAAATCGCATATTTAGCGTTTTAAGCGCATAGTAAGCGTTATACTTGTCTTAAACATATAAGACCTATACCTACTGATGTGTTTAGCATATTTTCATATAAAAACAGTAAGTATAAGTATATGAACTCAGACTTCCAGTTTTGGCATTGTTAGCCCTTGTGAAATTACTAAAATACCCCTACGGTGCATAGTTTGATTTTAAATGATAAATTTGATATATGGGTCATACCTTACTGATATAATATGTTATATTAAGTATATTTACTGTATGAACCAGACCCGGAACTCAGATTTCTAATTTTACTCTTTTATTATCTTTTAAAAAGACCAAAATGCCCTTCTAAGGCATAAATTGAGTTTAAAATTATTCCGGGCAATATAGAACATAACTTACTGATATTATATCATATTTAAAGCCTATTATATCAGAGAACTTGCATTTGAATCATTTGTCTACCCGTATCGCCCTTTTTGCGTTCGGTTCGGGTTATGTAACTAGTTTGCATAAATTGACCGAAACGGGTCAAACGTTATCATTTTTGTCTCAAAATCCAGAATGTATTTTGTATACCCATATTATACAAGTATTCAAACTTGTCGGGTCTAAATCACGTTCTATCCGGTCTTCGCTTAATCGTGCGCTTGAACCGTATATTTCCTTAAAACTAACCGGTCTAAGCTTATGCTTAATTAAAGACCCGTTAGTATTCTAATTGGTTATTTATACCATCGTTCCAGACTAGAGCCTTCCGGTAAATTGTACCTACGCTTACTTAAGTGAATACGGCTGAGTTATTATAATTCTTGCAATTTAAGACAGGAGCTAGCTCAGGTAAATACTCTTAACTTATTTTCCCTATTATGGGCTTGGGATACGGTAATATAAATACCGCATGGTCAGGTATGGGATTCGAAGACCAATGTGTCGGGAAATCCAAATAACCTGTTTTAATTCGTATTGCTTGACTGAAACATTGGGGGTTAATGCGACCGTGTCCTGGATATCCTTGACTCATTAATTGCAAATGGCCACGACCTAAGCACGGGGTGTAGGCATACACCTGACAGATGCTTTATGCTTATTATTTGATTATACCCAATAAGGGATTCCCAATAAGGGAATAGTGGTGTGTCGGTTAATCTTGAACCGGCATAGGACCGGGCCCCGCATGTAGAGCAAGTTATGTAAAACTGATAACATGAGATATAGTTTGTCCCAAGTATAAAAGATTAATATTGCCTTGTGCATCTTAATCAAGTGTCAAAATAGTTTTGTGCCTTGTGCGCCTAAACCAATTTTCATAAACTCTTTTCAAATGAGTCAGTTGAGTGTATTTACCAGTGAAAACTGACGTATTTTCCAAAGTCTAAGTGACAGGTACAAGTACGTAATAGGCTGGAAGCTGCTCAGGGCGTTAGTAAGGAATCTTGCAAGTTCTAGGCGTCTAAAGTCTGTTGAACATTTATCTTATTTTATTTGATCCGCCTGTGGATCCGTTTCAACTACTTGTGATATTAAATATTACGTTTATGTAAAGTTGAAATGAATCTATTTCTGCTTCCGCTGTGCATTTATATATTGTGTTGTTTGACTATGATGTTATCAACTACGTCACATTACCCCCACCGGGCCCACCGGTGACACGTGGAAATTCGGGGTGTGACAGGTTGGTATCAGAGCCAACATTGAGTGAATTAAACACTAGCCTTTTGTGTTTAATCTCAATGACACAATAGCACATTCCTTAACCTTCTGAGTCTAGACTTAACATAGGAATACTCCCGATTCTAATCTGGAATTTACTGCTTCCAATTATTTTATATATTGGATACGTCACCAAGCGAAGGAGCCGTAATAGGAGTTCTCCACACCCGAAGTCCCGAGATGCTGAGCTTCGTACCACGGCTAAAGTGAAATGAACATCCAAGGAGAAAGCATTCAGAAATAAAATGAAGAAGAAGCTCCTTTTTACTGAAGATCGTTTCCTTATTAGTCCTTATAAGGACATATTTATCTTTCAGTCCCTGCGAGGACAACATTATTTCTTTCAAGTCCCGCTTAGGGCAACTTTATACCTTTACTTTTATATAATGGAATGATTACGTTTGGACTTTCATTCTAAATAAGAAATATTAAATAAATGGAAAATATCAATTTTTATTTGATTTGCCATTTAACAAGAATCTTAGTAAGGTAAAACCTAGCTCGAATGTCTTAATAAAAGGCCTGGCCAATATGGTAAAACCTGGTTGAAAAGATTCAAATCTCTGTTAACATATGTAAACATGTTAACACTCCTGGCTAAGCGTGACCGTAAAATCACACAAGCCACTCTTTTTAGAAATTATCTACAGATTATATCTGTATACAAGTCTGATAATGACTTGATGCCTACGGGTAATAAATTTGAAAATTGGGATTTACTTAAAATTCCCTGCAAGTAAAATAGCCATCCATTAAGGATGAAGTGCCTACGGGTAATAAATTTGAAAATTGGGATTTATTTAAAATTCCCTGCAAGTAAAATAGCCATCCATTAAGGATGAAGTGCCTACGGGTAATAAATTTGAAAATTGGGATTTATTTAAAATTCCCTGCAAGTAGAATAATCATCCCTTAAGGATGAAGTGCCACGAGCTATAATACACTGTCCGATTGCGACATCGACAGTTGTGAATCTTTTGAGATTCCCTGTCCTAAGGGGGTGAGCTATGCTTAAAAGCCCTCTAGACGATAATCTGGTCGTCATGTCATTATTATGACCGCTGAATGACATTTAATTTAAATTAAGTACTAATCCTGTCGTTATGTCATTATTATGACCGCTGAATGACAGTTGATATAAATTAAGTGCTAATCCTGCCGTCATGTCATCATTATGACCACTGAACGACAGTTGATTAAATTAATGACACTGATCATGGCGTCATGTCATTACTTTGACCGCTGAACGTATCATCAGTACAATGACTATATGTCTTAACATCTTATGAGATGTTAATTGATAGGCCCACGGGCCAGAAATTTTAATAAATACAGTGGTAGCTATGACTCCCTGTCAGAAAAAGGTAATGAACTAGGTTCAAACCTCAAGGCTTTGATTCTCTGAAATCCTAGCTTATAATTTATAAATGTCCTTGTGACTAGGCCTTGGTGCCACCCCAATATCCGTAATGTTTTATAACTAGGATAAATTGTAATGCCTCGATTCTCAGAAATCATGGGTTATAAATTAAACTTGTCTACGTGACTAGGCTTTTATGCCAACGTTATATTTTCAATAAATTTGGGATAATTATAATCCTGAATAAAATAAATATCATTCCTTTCCTGCCTGTAAGTATATTAAAAAGAGTCTCAAAAGGTACAACCTAGCTTGAATGTCGTTAGGGACCTGGCTACGATGGTAAGACCTGCTTAAAGAGACTCAGGTCCTTGTTAAACACCTGGAAACGTGTTAACACTCCCGACAACATTGATGCGATAAAATCGCGATTGTCACCTTTATATTAGGAACTTCCAAACCCCTTAATTAGCCTATATGATCGATAGGAATCATGGCTAATAAACGTCGAACATGATGTACACATCTAAACATCCACTGGGATGTATACCTACGGGCAAAGATGCATACATGAAAACGATAGTATTATTTCATAACTTCTTGTCAAGACAATGAATTATGAAATTTTCCGATCCAGAGGAATCATTGATTGTGTATTAAAAATTTCCCTAGTGACAAGGCTTCTGTGCCATCGAAAAGTCCTATGGGACAAGCCGTAGTGCTATATAAGATGTCGCTATGACATTGACAGTCGTGATTTATGTCCCCTGTCTAGTAAGTATAAAGGATTTATTCCATTTAAACGCCAAAGATGGTTTATTCAAAAATCTAGGCAAGACATGATCAAATAAACTAAATACTATCTATTGGCCTATATGGTTTGTTTGCACCATGGCTATTTAAATTATCAAGTTCGACAATTCCCTATAATTAAGTAAGCTATTACTTCATGGTTAGTTGGCCTTCAAGGCTTCACCATGGCTGACTCCTCTGGGGCTCACAAACATCTAGTTAGTCAGAATGATGTACATTGACTAGCCTTTGTGGCAAATAAATTATCTTCCACAAGATGACGGTAGTAGTCTTTGACTCTCTGTCCAAAGGTGAAGAACTATGTTCGAACCTTAAGACCTCTGATCCAATAGGATTGCAGCTTATATATTAATGCCTTATGTACCATATTTTGTATGTCCTTTATGACAAGGCCTTCGGGCCTATGAATATTAATGTCCTTCATGACAAGCCTTCCAACTATCTAAAGATTGTCGTTATGACAAGGACAGTTGTGACATTGTGATCCTCAGTCAAAAGGTGATGGACTCGGTCCAAACCATAAACTCAATTGATGGTCCTTTTTGACCTAGTCTAAATATAATTGACAAACTTTCTAGTAGCATACTATAAGGAAGTTATAAACCTAACAGCCATTATGGTTTAGTAATACCATGACTTTATAAATCATCCATTACGATGATCTCATAATAACTTGCATCTAAGCATACGTTATTTTTGGTGCTAGTACCAAAGCTCCAGAATGGAGGTTTCCGACGAAGCACACAGCAGTGCAGCGGCTAAAAACAAGAATGCAAGTATAAATATAAATGTTAATGGCACTACTCTTCAGGCCTTGATTAGCGCAGCAATTAGTGAAGTTGTGGATAAGGTGCTTGAGAACAAAAAGGAACCGAGTGTCACTCACTCAAAGATCCATACGGAAACGAATACACCAGCTCGTAAGGAGAGCTCCGTTCACTCTTCAGATGAAAAGAGCGAACCTCAGGAGTTAGTACTCTATGATAAGCCCCGTTCAACTGAGGGCGGGTGCACCTACAAATATTTCGTCTCATGCAAACCCAGAGATTTCAATGGCGAGAAAGGAGCAATTGATGCTATGGAATGGCTTGAGGAAATGGAAACGGTTGTGGACATCAGCGATTGTGCTGATAAGGACGTAGTAAAATTTGTTTCACAATCTTTTAAAGGAGAGGCTCTTGTATGGTGGAAGGCCATGATGCAGTCCACGGGGAAAATTCCCCTATACCTTATGGGATGGTCCAAGTTTGCGGACCTTATCAAAGAGAACTACTGTCCACAGCACGAAGTGGAAAAGGTGGAGACAGATTTTCTGAATCTCACAATGAAAAACCTAAATTGTCAGCAATATGTTACCGACTTCAACTCCCTATCTAGACTAGTACCCTATTTAATCACCCCGGAACCAAAACGCATTGCGCGTTTCATCGGTGGTTTGGCACCAGAAATAAAAGGGGATGTTAAGGCTTCAAGGCCAACCAACTACAAATCAGCTGTAGATCTATCCTTGTCTCTCACTCTAGATGTAGTGAGACAAAAGTCGTTCATGAATGAAACTAATGACAAAAGACAAAGGGAGGAGGATAACTCTCAGAATCCTAAGAAGAGCAAATCCAAGCTCAACAATAACCAACAGGATTCCAACAAAAAGCCTACATGCAAAACCTGTAAAAGAAGACATTGGGGGCAGTGTCGATTAAGCCAAAAGATAAAGCAATGTGGCATCTGTAAAAGAACTGGCCACCAGTCCCACGAATGTAGGGACATGAAGGATGCAAACTGTTTCAGCTGTGGTGAAAAGGGGCACATCAGTACTAATTGCCCTAAGGCTGCCAAGAAAGGAGCAGCTAGGTCTGGAAAGGATAAGAAAGGAACCACCTGGACTACCGGTTGAATACCTGAGACAGTACACAGCGATAATAGCATTAGGTACGTCCTTTACCATTTAGCATTGATAGTGACTGCCAAGTATTTTTACATTGATGCAAGGGATAATAAACCTTTAGCAAACCATAAGCTTAGCAAACTCTGGATTACATTCATAAGGACTTCATATATTAAATATGAGGTATAATTTACCAATGGAATCTTTAATGACCTCTCTCCCACCCTCGGAGATAATCCTTTCATAAGAATCTGGAGTACTCTTCCCCAGAAAGAGTACGACAATATATATTATTTATTTTATCTTACTATTTTTCTCATTGTTTTCTATCGTCTGCGAATGCCAAACTATGTTTGATAAGAGTACCATATGAGGATTTGCGTATCCTAGTGTGTCCCATAGATTGCTTCCATGCCTGATCAGTATGGAGGTTTAATGCATGGGATCCCCGAAGATATCCTAATGGTCATATTGTACTAAAGTCGACTAGTAGTATTCAAAGAAGATATCCAATATAAAAAATGTCCTTATAAGTATCTCTACTTAGGGCATCTTTGCAATGGTAAAGGGAATGTGTCATTTATCTGACACCGAAAGCGATAGATGAGCCAAAGCCTGAGAATGCAGAAATCTCTGACATCTCTATGTGTCATAATTAGCTTCTTTATAAGAATTACCATGTTTACCTTCTGAGAGGCAAGAGGATGTTAGGACAAACATCCCGCTTAGGGCTGCAGTTATTGTAAGAATCTTATATCTGTTATTACCAGCGAAATAGGAAGAACTAAGAGCCAAATCCATAAGTTTTGGATAAGGTTTCATTCAAGGTTCTAAGAACTCCGATTTCTTTTTCGTAAATAAGAAAGACGGTTCATTTTGCTTATGCATGAAATACCGCAACCCAAAATAGGCAACAATTAAGAATTTCCATCAGCTGCCCAGGATCGTCGATTGTTCGACTAAGTGTGAGAATTAACTATCCCCTAAGATTAGTTTAAGCGGCGATTGGAATAACCATCTCACCTTAAGATCAACTTTTCTATAATAGTTGTTATATAAGTATCAAGGTTGCTCCTTGGGAGACCTTGTATAGATAAGATGTTAAACATCTATTGCTAGACAGAAAAATTGGTAAGTCCAACTATAGGCGTTTGAAAGTTGCCTCGGAAACAACGAATAAGATCGAGCAAATCCATAACCATCTATAAGTTGCCAGTATTCGGCAGAGAATCAAGGATTCATGGAAATAGCAAACCTCCTAAGTTCTTGTTAAGAAATAAGGTTCAACAAAAGATATCACCTTGGAAAGGTGTGCCAATCTGTTGATTGTCAGGCTAGTAAGCTCTGAATATATAAAATCATTCGAAGGAATTGAATGTATCTTAGATCATATAACTTATGAGCTAAAAGCCTATTTAAGGAGCTTGGTGGAGCTCGCAATGTATTACACCCTAAAGATTAAAGGATATGTTTCACCAATAAGTCAAGAAGCACTATCACATAACGGATGGCAGACAGACGGACAGAGTGAGCGTACCATCCAAACATTGGAAGACATGCTTCGAGCATGTGTGATTAGTTTAGGTGGCAGTTGGGATAACCACCTACTCTTGATAGAGTTCTCCTATAAAAATATCTACCACACTAGTATTAGGGCCGCACCTTTTGAGGCTTATGCGGTAGAAAGCGTAGATCGCCCATCTGTTGGGCAGAAGTTGGAGATGTCCAGTTGTCAGGACCAGATATCGTCTTTGAGACGACGGACAAGATCGTGCAGATTCGCAATCGTTTGAAAGCTGCCAGGGATAGGCAGAAAAGTTATGCGGATCCTAAGCGCAAAGACTATTCACTTCGATGTAAGTGATAAAGTGTTACTTAAGGTATTACCCTGGGAGGGGGTGATGCGATTTGGTAAGAAAGGCAAGGTAAGCCCGAGATACATAGGACCTTTCGAGATAATCGAACGTGTCGGAGCAGTCACTTATAAGTTAAACTTGCCTGAAGAACTTAGCGCTATACATAATGTGTTCCATATCTGTAATTTGAAGAAGTGTTTCGCTGACGATTCACTGGTTATACCGCATACAGATATACACATAGACGAAAGTCTAAAATTTGTGGAAAAACCTTTGTCGATTGAGGATCGACAGGTAAAGAAGCTTCGAAGGAAGCACGTGCCTATTGTTAAGGTCAAGTGGGATGCCCGTAGAGGTCCCGAATATACGTGGAAAGTGGAATCCACGATGAAGAGAAATATCCTCATTTGTTTCAGTTAAATCTCGGGGACGAGATTTCTTTTAAGGGGGTGAGGATGTAACACCTCGAAAAATTTCGTCCAATAATGTCTTGACACGTGTCATAAGGTTCCGTTATGTGAAAACATACTTTAGAGGGACTAAAAGTGACAAACAGTGAAAACTATGGAACGTAAGGGTCCAAAGTGTCAACAATGGATAAATAGACTCTATGATAACCCTACATAATGTTTATAACCTTAAACGGATGGTTCATGGATCATACGACGCGGAAATTTCACAAAAGTGAAGTATTTCAAACTATAGGGGCCAAAAGTGTCAACATGTTTAATTTATACCTCTGAGTGAACTTTTTGGCAGACCCAAAGCTTTGTAAAGCTAAAATATACTCACTAGAATATGTGGTAAAAATTTCATGAAGTTTCGTCAACGTATGAGAAAGTTATGGCCAAAACCGTACTTGAAGGACTAAAAGCGTCAACGTCGAATTTCAGGGCTTTTCGGTTGAGCGCAAAATGTTCCGAGGACATTTCCATGTTGGTAAAAGTCCTAAGGTTCTTAGAAACCAAGTTTGGGGGTTTATGGGTCGAGAAAAGTAGCCGAAACATCGCGTACAAGCTCAGGGACCATTTCTGCCAAAACTGAAACTTGTTTGGCTGAACCAGGGGTCAGGCGACCCGCCTGGTAAAGCCCAAGCGGGCCGCGTGGGTCTGCCAGCGACTGAATTCGCAAAAATGGCTGATTTGGGTCCGATTTCAAGTGCCAAACAGCTGGCCTTGCCTCCAAATGCTCCAATCAAGTGCTATGCATGGCTACTACAACAGTAACCTACTTCTAATGCTCTGGATCCTCCTTTAAATCAGATTATGATCTCATTTCTTGGACATTTTCATTGTGAACAAGAGCTCTCAAGACTTGCAAAGGTTCTCAAGACTTTCTGGAGATAATCAGATCATCAAGGCCGACTTCTAGTGTTCTCTAAACACCTATAGGACCTTTGTAAGCTTTCAATTCGTTCTTTAATCCGTTCTTGTTGTGATTATTGATAAAAGTCAAACTGGGTGTTCATAACCTTTGACTTTCCGATTAAACGGATTTCTTTCAGTCATTTCTCGAATTGAAACTTGTTATAGATTGGTATTTATGTGGGAAACAAACCCTCTAAAGGGCACTCTCTGATTCCCACTACATGCATGCTAATTGTCGAGTCAAACATGTTTCTAAAAAGTCAACAGAATTGATTTTCGCAAGAATAAGCTTGAATGTTAAGATATTAGACATGCAATCTGATTGATCATTATAAATAACTTGTAACACATATAAGAATGTGTTTTAATCATCATCAACTCGACAATCTATAGTATAGACACGAATCGGAACCGAAAGTCTTGTAAAACGATTATTTCGTAGACTATCGATTCGGATTCGTACATGCATGTTCGAGATCTGTATTGGAAAGTATTTTTGACTATTTTTAATTTAGTTAAACTTTCTGGAATTTTCTTTGATTGAGTCTATGTTTAGCTTATTCGAATGCATGTTTCCGGTTTATGCATAAAGTTGACTATTTTGCCCTTTTTGATATAAAACGTGATTTTTGGAAAAGTGAAAGGATAGAAATCTTCATTTCTAATATATAAACTTGCACCGAAAATTTCGGATCAGTTGGTGGTCCAGATTGTGAGTTATGGCCATTAGCGTAAAACTATATTATAAATTTACATAAACGGTCCTTTTCGCGTAGAACCCGTTTCTGGCCACGTTTTGATACGAAACTTTTTACCAACAGATGTAATATAATATTCTGGGAATTTTGATGATTTTTAATTAATTTTTGGCTGAACGGATCCTAGATCGCCTAGTCATTTCGGCTTATGTCGGTTTTGACCGTTTTAGCCATAAAATGAGTTTTACACATCCTTTTGACCCGAAACCTTTTTCTACTAATTTTATATGATGAATAAATTATTTTAAGTATTCTGGAAATATAAAAATCTCAGATTTAATTTGAAAACCCGAAAACGCCCTTAAATCGCATATTTAGCGTTTTAAGCGCATAGTAAGCGTTATACTTGTCTTAAACATATAAGACCTATACCTACTGATGTGTTTAGCATATTTTCATATAAAAACAGTAAGTATAAGTATATGAACTCAGACTTCCAGTTTTGGCATTGTTAGCCCTTGTGAAATTACTAAAATACCCCTACGGTGCATAGTTTGATTTTAAATGATAAATTTGATATATGGGTCATACCTTACTGATATAATATGTTATATTAAGTATATTTACTGTATGAACCAGACCCGGAACTCAGATTTCTAATTTTACTCTTTTATTATCTTTTAAAAAGACCAAAATGCCCTTCTAAGGCATAAATTGAGTTTAAAATTATTCCGGGCAATATAGAACATAACTTACTGATATTATATCATATTTAAAGCCTATTATATCAGAGAACTTGCATTTGAATCATTTGTCTACCCGTATCGCCCTTTTTGCGTTCGGTTCGGGTTATGTAACTAGTTTGCATAAATTGACCGAAACGGGTCAAACGTTATCATTTTTGTCTCAAAATCCAGAATGTATTTTGTATACCCATATTATACAAGTATTCAAACTTGTCGGGTCTAAATCACGTTCTATCCGGTCTTCGCTTAATCGTGCGCTTGAACCGTATATTTCCTTAAAACTAACCGGTCTAAGCTTATGCTTAATTAAAGACCCGTTAGTATTCTAATTGGTTATTTATACCATCGTTCCAGACTAGAGCCTTCCGGTAAATTGTACCTACGCTTACTTAAGTGAATACGGCTGAGTTATTATAATTCTTGCAATTTAAGACAGGAGCTAGCTCAGGTAAATACTCTTAACTTATTTTCCCTATTATGGGCTTGGGATACGGTAATATAAATACCGCATGGTCAGGTATGGGATTCGAAGACCAATGTGTCGGGAAATCCAAATAACCTGTTTTAATTCGTATTGCTTGACTGAAACATTGGGGGTTAATGCGACCGTGTCCTGGATATCCTTGACTCATTAATTGCAAATGGCCACGACCTAAGCACGGGGTGTAGGCATACACCTGACAGATGCTTTATGCTTATTATTTGATTATACCCAATAAGGGATTCCCAATAAGGGAATAGTGGTGTGTCGGTTAATCTTGAACCGGCATAGGACCGGGCCCCGCATGTAGAGCAAGTTATGTAAAACTGATAACATGAGATATAGTTTGTCCCAAGTATAAAAGATTAATATTGCCTTGTGCATCTTAATCAAGTGTCAAAATAGTTTTGTGCCTTGTGCGCCTAAACCAATTTTCATAAACTCTTTTCAAATGAGTCAGTTGAGTGTATTTACCAGTGAAAACTGACGTATTTTCCAAAGTCTAAGTGACAGGTACAAGTACGTAATAGGCTGGAAGCTGCTCAGGGCGTTAGTAAGGAATCTTGCAAGTTCTAGGCGTCTAAAGTCTGTTGAACATTTATCTTATTTTATTTGATCCGCCTGTGGATCCGTTTCAACTACTTGTGATATTAAATATTACGTTTATGTAAAGTTGAAATGAATCTATTTCTGCTTCCGCTGTGCATTTATATATTGTGTTGTTTGACTATGATGTTATCAACTACGTCACATTACCCCCACCGGGCCCACCGGTGACACGTGGAAATTCGGGGTGTGACATATTGAGTCTTGAGTCGAAAAATTGAAAAAAAAAAAATTTAAAAATGAAAAATCCAAAAAAATTGAAAAAATCAGAAAATGTCTTTTGAAAATAGATGTTTGCAACTAAAAGCGGAAAATGATAGAAAAGTTCGGGTTTTTGATCGGGTTCAAATAATAATAATATGAGAAAAAAAATCGTGCTTGTGTCTAGTTTGGGATGCGCGGGTAGGCTTGATTCGGTTTCGGGTTCCTTTGATATTAATTATACCTAATTGTCGGTCTACTAGTGGGTTCTCATCTAGGGAAAGTGGGGAAATTGAAACCGCCAATAATAGTATAAGGGATGCCGTTATAAGCTAAGATCGTTAGAGTTTTTGGTCATTATCTCGTGAAAAAAAAGAAAAATAAATAAATAAATAAGCGAGCTAGAAACTACATGAAAGTAGCCATTCTATGTAATCTGTGGTTGGGGATAGCGACTCTACAGCCGGAATACCGCTAGAATGTGTGAAATCGACCTTGCAAAATAAATAAAAAGTACCGAGGCCTATGTAATCTGTGGTTGGGGATAGCGACTCTACAGCCGGAATACCTCTAGGATTAGGGAAAGCAACGTCTATGCTCGTAAATGAAAAAAAAAATGAAAAAAATGGAAAAATAGATTTGATTTTAAACTCTCTTGATCTTGGTATAAGGCGGTTAGGAAATAACCCAGTGGTGGTTCCTTTTGTCCTATAAGCTTGAGGGGGGAGTAGGTGGACTTGCAATTCGTAGCGTGAGACCCTAGGTGGATTGACCGAACTTGAACCTAAATTGCATGATAAGGGCTTGAAACCGGGTTGGGTTTAAGAGGATCATTATACTTGCAATCGCGGCTAACACGAGTATCGATTTAATAAAATAATCTAAGCTTTTGTCCCGATCGACTATCTTGACTATGATTCCGTTTGCATTATTCTTTTTCGAGGACGAAAAAAGGTTAAGTGTGGGGATATTTGATGTAGGGTAAAATATACATATTTGTCCCGTGTAGATTGTATAAATTTTGTATAAGTTTTATTTGTCTTATTTAGTTTTTAGTGTTATATTATATTAGTTTGTGTTTTGGCAGGTCCTGGTGTAAATGGAGCGAGAACGAGTAATATGGAAATGACCAGCTAGTTGAGTAGAGTAGACCGTCGGAGACCGAAGTAAAGTGCAGCTATTTTCTGTGAGTTGCCCAAGGCCACTATCTCTATTGTTGGGTGGCTAAATTAAATAAAGATGAGGGTTGTTTAAAAATAGTCCATTAAAGTCGAGGGACTATTGTTGCCAAAGTGATGAAACTTAATTAATTCCATCAAGTCAATTTACACACACGACAAAAGTTGGGGGATATATTTAGGATTCTTTATTTTGGAGAGGTCAACGGCCGCACAACAACTTGAGAGGGGTGCACTTTAATTGGTTTTAGTGGGCGGCATCCTTGATTGGCTTAGAGGAGAGGCAGCCATAATTGGCTAAGGTGGGCGGCAACATCAGAAACAATTGGCGGTTATCATGTGGGCCAAGCCCATTCTATTTGAGAAGGGGGACGAAATATATAGATGGGCTGAAATAATTAATTGGAGACATCGAACAGAAAGATAATTATTGTTTATGAGATTGGGCCGCATAGTGGAACGGAAGTTTGGAGGAATAAAGGGTTTGGAACAATTATAAAAACAGGGAGTCAGAGGAGACGGCTTTGGACGATCATACACGAGCTTTAGACGAAAATTGGACATCTTGCAGGCTGTTTGAAGCTCTGGGATCGCTTGGAATCATCACGTAACGATCGGAAGCACTCGGGATCGAAGCATTCGGGTTTATTCTTCCCGTTATCTTCTTTATTCGTTTGTTTTCACTTGTTTTACGATGAATTCAGAATTTATATTGTTTGATACTATGTGTTTGATGATGTTTGCCGGCTAAAAACCATAAACTACCTAGGTGATGACTATGGCATGACAAAGATTGGATTTTTATATGATTATTGATGTGGTTGTGATTTTTCTTGCATTGTAAACACTATGATAGTTTGTCTTGGTGCGTTTGTATGCTTGTGATTTCTTATTTATCGTTTATTTGTTCCATTCAATTCTTGGTGACGGTCTTTATCACGGAATAGAGTTGAATTAGGGTTTTTGACTTAGGTGAGTGTCTATATCACATAATAGGTCATTAATTCTCTAGGGTGAAAAGTGCACTAGTAACCTTAGGAACAATATTCGGTAATTAATTAAAATCAAGTGTGCTGCTAGACTCGTCGCGGAAAGGCTCGAGGATATTGGTAGGTCTAGGAGTAGTTAAAAGGAATTAACCACCCATTGTCTATCAAACCAAGTTTAAACCCATAGTTGCTTTAGACGTTCGCGCGGCAAAGTAGAGCGTCTTACATAAGCACTTTCAAGAAACTAGAGGACGGACAAGAAATCTAGAAAACCGGTAATTTAACAACCTCTAGGGAATCTTAGTGTGCTCTTGAGAGGGATTAGGGGTCCTTAGATTTCCCTAGAGGTGAGAATTTCAAGATCCCGGTTTCACACCACATCATTATCATTTAGGAATCCATTCCGAGTTTAGCCTGCGTCTAGCCTAGGTAGTCTTCATTCTCACTGATCAGACCCTTTGCTTGTGTTCGTGTCTTGCTTGCTAGTAGTATTTTATTGCTTTATTTAGGATTTTTAGAAACCCCCCTCCCAAATTAATAAACAATTTAGTATGTCGTGTCAGTTCGAGTCTAGATAGAGTCGTAGCGTAGTCAGTAGAGTCTCGTGGGTTCGATACTCGAACTTACTTTAGCTTTACTACATTCGATCGGTTCACTTGCCGATTGTGTGTTTAGGGTTTAGGTCGAGTCTTAGTTTATAAATTTAAAACTTAGAGAGTCTAGAATTAGGGTATTTTAGTTAGTTTTATTTGACCCATTTTCAGCACATCAGCTTAACAACTTCATTCCTATTTTTAAGAGGATAGAGGAGATTATTCATCAAAATATGGATTTCACTCTTGATTTGGCATAATTCTCCCTGTTGATAAGTAAAATGCGGGTTGGTCAAGCATATTTTAGTCAAGAGTTTGCGGTTTTCACACCTAATCTCGACTTAATCGCTCCTTCATTATTGAAAATTCGAGTGCAGTGATAGTGTAGCGTAGGCGAGAATGGCGAAGAATAGCAGTAAGCCCATACATAGTCCCTACTGGACATGCACGAGTCGGTCTATTGGGTCCTAACTATAGACTAGGTCTCTAAGACATCGGCCCGGACTTGGGACATTGATTACTAAGTAGGTCTATATAGGGTCCTAACTATCAGCACTAGCGTCTCTAGACTGAACATCCTAAAAAACTGTTTTCGATTTCGGCCAAAATTTCATAATCTTGCAATCTTCAATCCATAATCTTTGATACATAGTTTTGAATGACCTCGTAATCCTATAAGAGACAACCAATACGGCAGTGCAGCGGCGGCTGGTAGCGGCGCGGCGGCGGATCGTAATCCTGCAGGCGGCGCGGCGAAGACCGTAGTCTAATGAGCGGCGGCGGCACGGCGGCAAGGGGCGGCTTGACGGAGATGCGAAATCAATAGGATGAGCCGTAGCATCATCTGTGTGGTAAGAGACCGTAAGAAGACCGGTGAACTAGAACCGAAGAGGAAGCTTTATTTGAACACAAAACTGGGAAAAAAACCGGAAACGGAAAACGAACAAAGACCGGACAGGGCGGCAGTGGTGGCACGCCGCCCTGTCTAGGGTTTTTCTCAAGTGGTGATGGCTAGGGTTTGTATATTTGTGCGTGGCGCGGCATAAACGGTATAGAGCCTAGGCTGGCTCTGATACCATAGGTCGAGTCTTGCCTAATTCCCTATAGTTATGGCTTTGATACCAATCTGTCACACCCCAACCGATGGCGAAATCATCGGGGCATGGCACTGAGCGAAACAGATTGTCCAGAAGTTTCCATAACAATTATCATTACCAATCAATTTAAAGTAACATGTCCCATACCATGTCTCAAAAGGTAAACAAATTATTACAGACAAAATCTAGGCAAATAGTTCTATTCCGACAACTCAGATTTTACAAATAACCCAATTGTTTATCTGCTTCTAGAGACTCTTGATTTCATTAGTACAGACAACTATTTGTTGGCCTCTAGAAACTTATTCTAGCCTCGCTTTCCTAGCAGATAAGCATCCTAAACACCTGTCACATATGTTAAAATAAAAGTCAATACACATAGTGTAAAGGTGAGCATACAAGTTTGATAATAGCATATAGAGTTCGAAATAGTTTACGCATAACCAGCACGTACACAGAGGAAAACGAAGCATGTTAATTATTGACATGGATCTATCGATACCAATGACTGCGGGTTGACTGCCCAAGGCAGTTCGTAATACATGATCACCACCGTAATCCATGCAAATAATTATCCTTAACAACCCCCGTGTGAACGGGTGCTGAGTCCAAACTATAGTACTATCGTCGTTAAGGCAGGTAGACAGCATTCCATGTGTAAACATAACAAACAAGCATTCATTAAGTCACGTAATACATGCTGTAACGGTTAGCGTTTAAAGTATTGCATAGTGTGTTCGAATGTGATTTTGTATAAATAACGTATGTAACACCAAAAAGTGCATAAAGCAAAAAGGGATTGAGTATACTCACAGCAGTTGATGGATTGAAGGGAGCGCTTGAGAGTAGGGTTAGCCTGATTAGAATGATAGCTTAACGATAAGTGACTCGTAAACGAAAGCAAGTGTTGATGGGTCGAATGGCAGTTCGGTCGGATGATAATCCGATCGGATGGCCAGTCGTGCGGATGATAATCCGTTCGGATGGTTATCCGGTCAGACGATAGTCCGATCGGATGACTATCCGAGTGGATTGTTTCTTTCTATGAGAAGGACGTGTTTTGGTATGATGGTTTGACTTTTGAAGTTTTTGTTGTAGTACTTTGAAAAAGTTGAAGTATCTCTACCCTTTAGGTCGGTTGATCGGACGGTCGTCCGATCGGACGGCAATCCGATAGGTTGACACTTCAGTGAGAACAAGTTCACAGCAGGTTGTCACTCGATCGGACAACAGTCCGGTCGGGTGGCATTACTAGTGCATTGAACATGTTGAAAATCGATTAAGTGTTAAAGTCAAGTATCTCATGATCCGAAGAGTAATCCGGTCGGATGGTATTCCGATCGGATGGCAATTCGCTCAATACTCAAACTTTAATTAAAGTTGGTTAAGTGAGGGTCCCAAAGTGTCAGCCGTTCGGATGGCCAGTCGCTCGGATGGCTGTCCGGTCGGATAGCACTCCGTGCTGGCCGTTCTGTTCGTCTTTCACTTGGCTGTTTTGATTGTTTGTAGTTTTATCGAGGCACTTTTGACAACGTGTTAACCAACAGAACCCCATCTCAACCCTAGTAACCTGACCGAACAGGAATCACCCAAGCTCGACCAGTTAACCGGTTCGCGACGGTTGTTCTCGATTAACCCGAAATCGGTGGTCTCGTGGATAGAATACAGATCTTGAGCCAACACATTACTTAGAACGAGTAGAGGTTAGAACGAGATCCAATTCTATCGGTTTTGAGTGCATTGAGTGTAAAAGAGTTGAAAGAAAGTTAGCAAACATTCTCTCAATCCTTTTCATCATGAATATGTTTAGATCTATGCAAGATCTTTGTTTACTTGCGTTGAAATTGGTTAGATTCAAGTTGTTCTTGGTGGATTGAAAAACATGAAGTTCTTCAAGAACACATGATGACATAATCCTAGAACCCTTGAATCTTGGTGATTTCGCGGTTAAAAGTGAAGATTTAACAGATAGAAAGGTGTAGGAGTGCGTGTAGATTGAGGAAGTACAAGATTTAGGACGAGATCTTATCGGATTTGAGAGAAATCGAAGAAAAGGTGAAGAACACGAGCTGCTCGGACATCACTTACCAAAAGTGGAAAGAATGAAAGTGACATGGGTATTTATAGGATTCCAAAAGTGGAAAGGGTGGGTCGGTCGGATGACACCACACCCGGTTGACAGGTCGGTCGGATGGCACATCGACCGGATGGCAGCCCGGTCGGATGGCGATTCGGCCGGCTGGCATCTGGTTCGAGTGCTTGGTGCGACAATTTTTGATATTTCGATTTCGATTTCGAGCGTTGCGAGTTCAATAGAGTTTCCTATTCAAATTACTTTTAATCCTAACCACTCATATCTCGCACTATCTCTTCACCACTAATTATCATACTATATCAACATACAATCATCCTTATTTTGTATTCGATTTGCGATTGCGATGAGTTCGATTGCGTTTCGATTGATTGCCACACATAACGTAAATAAACATGCACAAGTAACACATAAGGCACACACACACGTATAATAATCACCAAAATGCGTATTCCGAGTTGCGAGCGCGATGTCGATTAGGTTAGTTCGTTTAGCGTTTAGTTAACTTTATCGCATCGTTACTTCCTATTATTCACAGTCGTAGAGTGGTTCGTAGCAATAATATACATCGATTACTGCGACTTTAATTGATTACTCCACATAATACAACTAACGTAAAACATAAAATAGACTAACTATGAGTCAAAGAAGTCAAAACAGGAATTGAGCAAGGAGAGACAGATTGAAATTTAGCAATCTTTTCCTCCTTTGACTTCAATCTTGACTTTGACTTTGACTTCCGAAACACTGGGGTGTTACACCTGATCACCAGAATGAGAGGGCATGGATCCTTCTAAGCTTTCGGTTTCACCATGGTGTCACTTCCTTTTATATTCATGAAAATCCACTAAAGAATGTTGAATATAGATAGTAGCCAAACCAAGAATGCGATTTAAAGGTCTCGAATAATAAAAAGCTTCATATTCACTTGTCTTAATTGAGATTGATTAAATCAATGACCTAGAGTTAACTGATTCAGTCTCTAAGAAACCGAAATACATAGGTTCAAAATCTAAAGGAACTATTTCAGCTTTAACCCAAATTATGACCCGTTCCTAGTCATCTCCCATTCTCCTTAGCAATTGCCAGTTGGTCACACATGTACGGTAAACGAATATAATCCTCTATTTACAATTAACAACCTGGAAGTAGTGAATTTGAAAACAAACCTATGATCATCTTGACACTAACTCCATATCTAAAGCTCTTCCAATTGTCTCAGTACTCTCATGGCGAGGTGGATCAAATATAGGAAGAAGGCCCACTAATTCCCATGGACCATCGGGACTATCTTTACTGTTAGCAAGTACTTCCTGTATTATTAAAGAAATAAAAAATAAGTAAAAATGAATAAATAATAAACTTATGTTTCTTAAAGGAGTTTACAATTATTTGTACCTGGTGAGCCACTCCAAGAGATTGAAGTCCACGTTCAGCAAAATTATCAATAACTGTGTGTACCCTACGTTCAATCGCAGATTTGTTCTTTGCCAGATTTAAGATCTGCTCAGGTTCATAATGATATTTTTATAACAATATTGCTTAAAATGTGCTTAATCATCTTATTTAATCGAATAAGAATAGAAAATATGAAATTATGAATACCTCCTTAGGATCAGCCAGCATCGATACTTTAGCGGTATCAATGGCGTCTTGGTTCTCCAACCTTGATGCTCTAGCATCCATTAACACAACTGTGTTTTTATCAACACCACTTGCAAAAACATGCATAAATGTTTTTAATCATGGATATGATTGCATGATAAAATAAAACCAACAAAAAAATTTACCTCAATCAAATATTTGTCGATTGTAAGTTTGTTAGAGTTAAAGTTCCAGTTTAATCACTACCCAATACATCCATTCAGGCCATTTCTTCAATGGCGGTCATTCTCTTTGTAAAAGCTCCTTGTTGAAGTAACGTATGGAAGCCAATGGCCATTGTAACAAATAAAACAGTTGGCATTGCAATTAGGATACCACCAATGAGTATGATGAGAAGGTTATCGATTCCTTGACGCTAACCCCTCTTTTGAATAGCATATATCACCATTACACCTATCACAATTGAGCAAATGCAGAAGTTCCCAATCACAGTCAAAACCTGCTGAAAGTGACTAATGTGTTTAGTGGTGTCCACAAGATGAGCTGCTTTCCTAAAGAACGTATGGACGCCTATAGCAATAACAAATGCCTCAAATTCACCTTGTATACACGTGGACCCTGAGTACACCCCGTCACCTGGATTCTTGTTTACTGGGAGAGATTCACCTGTAAGAGCTGACTGCAAAACGTATCAAAAGTGAATAACCGATTCAACTATACGATTAAATAATTAAGTTGAAGTTCTTACTTGATCAATTTTTAAAGGATCTCCTTGAAGCAGACGTGCATCGACAAGAATAATGTCACCTAGCTTAATAGATGTCTCGAGGTATGCATCCTCTTCATTCCATTTCCCATTGCACAAAACCTAGTGAGGCCAATTATATTATATCAAAACAACATTATTTAATGAATATAGAAACACATCAAGTGAGTTAAAATTATCTAAATCTATATACATATAAATAACCCTCTAAAACATTATTTACGTGTCAAAATGTTGGTATTACATGTTCAGAATCTTGCTAAACTCATGCCAATTAATCTAGAGTCCACACACACCGATGCGCGTGCACATATTCAAGCATACACAAACCACCATAAATGTTCACACAATCAAATTAAGAGTGCATTTGAGTCCCCTTCACAACAGCGCAAGTCTACGTTCATGCTCCATCACATTTTCTCTGTATGATAACCTAATACACAAAATAAAAAACTGAAATTAATATACAAAATGAAATCACATTCTGTAATTAAATTTTGTTAGGACTACAGTAAGCAGAATCAAACCTTCAAATCGGCAGAGAAGACTATTTGTCACTGACCATCACGGACAACTCAAATTTGCTAAAAAACAATTTCTTGTATGGATTTTGCATATAAATTCTGATACTCATTTGGCATATCAACATATTGGAGCTCCTCCAAGGTACCACTTTCATAGCCTCCGCGTAACTTCCACAGTCGCCTCTGATGTCACATTTACATGCATATATCATATCAGAATACAAACAAACAGACACTTAAATTTCCCTCAAAAAAAGAAAATCATTGAAAAATACTTAAGTCTTCATTGAATGAATTTTGAAAATAGGTCCGAAACAAAGTTCCATACATTACAAACCAGAAAAAAGTCATACCAAATCCCCGACCTGGGTTCTTATTGCCGAACACCATTTGAAATAAACAACACTATTAGTATTACCCTGTGTTTGTCATCTAATCCGACACCTTTGCTGCCCAGTTGCATTAAATTTTCCTACTTCCGATCCAATTTCCTACAATATAAACTCAAACCAAATTACAAAACATGAAAATCCAAGATATTCATCTTAATAAAAGAAGTAAAATCTAATGTCTAATCATTCACATCACTAATTACACTTTGGGAATATTGTTAGAGATATAGAAAAACGAATTCTACTTACTATCTTAAAAGGAGGGGTGGGTATAAAGGACTCTTCAGTTCAACATGTATTTCGCTTACTTGTTGGTTCCCAAAATGAAACAAATCCAAATCCCCTAGAGCGCGTTTTCTTTCATTGTCCCACATAACTCTTGCATGACCTACCAACATCCAAAAATACAATTAGTTAGAACACTATATTTTATTTTCATCATCCCCAATTTGCTTCCTTCCAACTTAATATGCAACAGAGATTCAAAATCAAATCGAATTTCAATGAAAAAAACTTAAGATCACAAACATGCATTCAAGCAGACAATGGAAGAAAACGATTGAAGATAAACATCCAATAATTACGAAACCCTATCTGATTTGAGAAATTGAGAATTTAAACTCTATCCCCGATTCAAACACCCACAAACCCTAAAAATGAGACTTGGTTGCGGATTAATGGCGACTGAACAACAAAACTGAAAAATGATTCCACGGCTTCTATAAATTATATCAGTGATTAACATATTAAACACTGATTAAAGAGAAAGAATCAAAGGATTATCGGATTACATCATTAGACACGAAGAAAACATACCTTGTGAGAGTTCTTGTGTTTGAGATATAGGGATTTCTGAAGCAGGTATGAGATCGCTATGTGTATTAGGTTTCTAAAGTGGGTGCGAGAGAAAGATGGTTTTGATGATAAGCGATAATAATGGAAACGCATTCATAATTTGTAGAAGAATTTCAACTGATTGATAATTGATTAGGTTTCCATATGAAGATTCTTCATTAGGCGATTTCAGAAATGAGGAGAAAGGAGGAAAAAACATTTTGCCGCTCAAAACTCAATTACCAGCCTAAGTAGCTATGCCACATCATAGTCAAATAGTCAAAGTTATTTTGCTTTAATAATAGAGATAGATATGGAAAAGATCATGAGAAAACTACATATAAATGAGAAAACTACATATAAATGAGAAAACTAAAAAACTAACTAAAAAGCTTAAAAAATATACCATTTTTTTATAAAATATCGCCATTTTTTATATATAAAAAAGAGTAAATTACAAGTTTTGTCCTTTATGTTTACACCAAATTGCAGGTGGGGTCCTTTGCCTTTAAAATTGACGGGTTTTGTACTTAATGTTTCAAAATCTTGCATCGTATGTCCTTTGAGCCTAACCCAATTAATTTTTTTTGTTAAATCTGGTCACCCAGGGGTATTTTAGTCTTTTTACCCCATTTATTGAATATCAATTTAATAAATAAAATAAAATTTTTATAACTCTACCTTCTTCAACATCAATCACCTGCAACACCCTAAGATCACCTCCTACCACCGCCTAACCCACCTTCACCATCCAGAACCAACCACTCCGGCACCACCACCTGCAACACCACCTCCACCACCGCAAACCCACCTTCACCATCCATAACCCACCACCGTACACCTCCTTCACCGCCACCCATCATCACTATCGCACCCACCCACCACGTTTTTGCCCTTACAAGATATATAGGGAGCCGCTAAAATAAAAACCACTCTCAGCTGTAAGAACCGTGAGAACCACTCTCCACCAATCAGACTTTGCAAACTAAAAGGTTATTTTAGTCTTTTACCCCAAATGTCAAATCCATTTATTTTTTCTGTTTGTCTTTAATACCATCATCTCTCACCTCTCTCCTAACCACTATCATCTCTCACCTCTCTTTTTTTTTTTTACCAGCAACATAGAAAAACTCTCACCTCTCTCTTAAAATCAAGAATTGAAACCAACCACCATATCAGATCTGAATCTCTCACCTCCTCTATAAAATCTCTCACCTCCTCCATAACCAACCACCATCAACAACCTAACCATAACAACCATCGTCCCCGTCAACTCCAAACCGACAGCAAGCACCACCACTACCGCTGGCGACCCTCACCACCGCCGTTGCAGATTTGAACGTCTCTGTCTCTAAACCCGTCACCACCATATCAGATCTGAATCGTCTCTCTTTCTAAACCTCCACCAACACTATGTTAGATCTGAGTCGCCCCTCTCTCTCTCTCTCTCTAAACCTCATGAGTAGCCGATCTATTCTCTTATGAAACTTGTTAAAGGTTGTTCTTGTTAGAGGCTATTCTTTTATGAAGCGATTTTATTTCATGGGTTAGAAATTTGGGATTAAAAATTGTCACTGCAGATGCTTTTATGGACTAGTTTTTTTTTATGTTTTTGTTTTGTGTTATCTAAGAAATAGTACCAATTTATGCTTTCTTATAAGTCTGAAGCTAACATCTGCAGTGGCGGCGGAGACACCGGCTACAGTGGCGGCCATCTGTAGCAGTGACGGGTCACGGCCGGAGACCCCGGCTACAGTGCCGGCGGAGGTGGTGGGTGTTCGAGATGATAGTATTGACGATGATGGAGATGATGACGCTGGTTGATGATAACGATGAAATTGGTGATGGTGGTGGAGTGCCGACGACGGAGGTGGTGGGTGCTCAAGATGATGGTTTGAGTCGGGTCAGTGAAGGTGGCGTTTCAATTTTGTTTTGGTGGGGTTTCTTGATTTTTTGATGATACTGGTTTCAACATTGTTTTGGTCGGTGATTTTTTGATGATACTGGTTATTTTGATGTTTACGGCTGATTTTTTGATGATGCTGGTTATTTTTGATGTTTACGGCTGATTTTTTGATGTTCTGGTGATTTTTTGATAAGTGAACTATGTGGGTTTTGATCGGTTGGATTTGGGTGGCGATGATGAAAAGGAACCCTAGATTTTGATGACGATGGCGCGGCAACGGTGGTGGAGGGTAGGTTTTTAAACCTGCAACCCCACTTTGCAGCCTTTTGATTTACGGAAAATCTGAGCCACACCGTAAACTTTTTACGTAAAAAGTTTTAGGTAAAAGGTAAAACGTAAAAAGTTTAACGTAAAACGTAAAAATTTTAAAGTAAAATGTAAAACGTAAAAAGTTTTACGTAAATCGTAAAACGTAAAAAGTTTAACGTAAAACGTAAAAGGTAAAAAGTTTTACGTAAATCGTAAAACGTAAAAAGTTAAACGTAAAACGTAAAGAGTTTAACGTAAAACGTAAAAATTTTAAAGTAAAACGTAAAATGTAAAAAGTTTTACGTAAATCGTAAAACGTAAAAAGTTTTACGTAAAACGTAAAAAGTTTAACGTAAGACGTAAAACTTTTTCTATGTAAATTGTAAAACGTAAAAAACCGTGTGATAAAACGGCGCCTAAACAAGGGGCGTGAATGCGGCGCATAAAAACGCCGCGAAAAAAACGGGACGTAAAAACGGCGCGTTAAAAAAACGACGCTTGAAAAAGCCGAGCATAAAAAACGGCGTGCAAAAAACGACCCGTTAAAAACGATGCGTGAAAAAGCCGGGCGTAAAAACGGCGTGCAAAAAAAAATTGTCTTGTTAAAAAAAATTGAATTTAAAAATGTTTTTAATAAAAAAATTCTTTTTAAAATATAAAAAGTAATATAATAAAACAAAAAAGTAATAAAGAAATAATAAAGACAAAAAACGTAAAAAGTTTTACGTAAAACGTAAAAAGTTTAACGTAAAACTTAAAACGTAAAAAGGTTAAAATTTTTAACGTAAAACGTAAAAAGTGTACAAAAAGGGCGCGTGAAAAAAACGGTGCGTTAAAACGGCGTGTAAAAAGCGTGTAAAAAATGGGCGCCTTAAAAAACGTGGAAAAAACGGCGCGTTAAAAAAACGACGCATGAAAAAACGGCGCGTAAAAAACGTCTAAAAAAACGGCGCGCTAAAAAACCCGGTGTGCAAAAACCGGCGCGTAAAAGTTTTTGTCTTGTTCAAAAAATTCGAATTTAAAAATGTTTCATAAAAAAATTCTTTTTAAAAAATAAAAAGTAATATAATAAAATAAAAAAACAAATAAAAAATCAATAAAGACAAAAAGACAAAATAGAGTAATTTTACTATACTACCCTTTTGAATTAAAATATTAAAGACATAATAAGACAAAATCTATTTAATATTAATTTTATTTACTTTAAATCTCATCCATCCATCTACTTGATCTAAAGGCTAGAAAGTGGTTCTCTCAGTTCTTACAACTGGAGGTGGTTTTCATTTTAGCGGTCCCCTATATATATATATATAATGTAAGTATCTATAGAAAACCCACTTTAATTTAGAAAACCCGAGAAACTCAAAGCTCCTGATGGTTTTTTCTTTTGAAAAAATTTACACATGTTATATACATGTTTTTAAGGGTTTTGGGCAAAAAAAATCAAAAAAGCGCCAAGTAGTTATTTTTTAAAAAAATAAACAAGTTTTGGTGTAACACATGTTACAAATATGTCAGATGAATGTAACATGTGTTACACCAAAACTTGTTTATTTTTTTAAAAAATATCTACTCGGGCTTTTTTGATTTTTTTTGCCCAAAACCCTTAAAAACATGCATATAACATGTGTAAATTTTTCAAAACAAAAAAACATCAGGAGCTTTGAGTTTCCCGGGTTTTCTAAATTAAAGTGGGTTTTCTATACATCCTTCCCCTATATATATATATATATATATATATATATATATATATATATATATATATATATATAGGGGAAGGTTCAAATGAAAACCACTAGTTATTGTGAAAACTAGAAAACTAACTAAAACCCACTAAAAAGGAGGGAGGGAAGACTTTTAATGAAGGAGGGGTAAAATTGGAACAAAAAATATATAACTTTTCAAACATTTCCCATTTCTCCATACGTTATCATTTTAAAACAAAAATGGCACCATAAGATCACAAATTTTCTTATCTTTCATTCAAGTATATTCGAGCATATTTTTTATGACATAAAAAAAGATTTATGGTGTCGTCTTGTTTTCAATACTATTATTATAGTAGTGCACATGTGCAATATAACATGTACTACAATGTGCATTACATGCTTAAAATTAGTTTTTTGATTCTAGTTTAGCTTTTAGGGTTAGTTTTTTTGGAGGTTTAGGATTATGATTAGGTTTTTGGGTGTGGGGGGGAGGGGGTTTAGGTTTTTGGGGGGTGGGGGTGGGGGGGGTTAGGTTTTTTTCGGGTTTATGTTTAGGGTTTAGTTTTAGGTTTTCGGGAGGGTGGGGGGTGGGGGGGTTTAGGTTTTTTTTTTGGGGGGGGGGTTAGGCTTTTGGTGGGAGGGTGAATTTAGGTTTTGGGGGGGGGGGGTGGGGGGTTTAGGTTTTGGGGGGTGTCGGTGGGGGGTGGGTTAAGTGGTTTAGGCTTTCCGTATTAGTGCACATGTGCAGTACAACCAAAGAAAATTTTTTTTTTTTTTTTGAAATTTTTTTTCCATATATAAAAAGTAGCGATTTTTCTAAAAAAAATTGTAAAAAAAAAAAAAAATTGTATGTTTTTTAGGTTTTTTTAGGTTTTTTTAGGCTTTTTTAGTTAGTTTTCGAGTTTTCACAATAAAAGTGGTTTTCATTTGAACCATCCCCTATATATATATATGTATATATATATGGGATCGCTAAAATGAAAACCACCTCTAGTTGTAAGAAACATGGGAACCACTTTCTGCCCCTTAGATCAACTAGATGGATGGATGTGATTAAAAGTAGTTAATATTAATATTAAAATCTTTTTGTCTTATTATATCTTTAATATTATAATCCAAAAGTGTATTTAAGTAAAATCACTCTAT
This sequence comes from Helianthus annuus, assembly GCF_002127325.2. NCBI lineage: Eukaryota > Viridiplantae > Streptophyta > Magnoliopsida > Asterales > Asteraceae > Helianthus > Helianthus annuus. The sequence goes on along the minus strand of NC_035442.2, from coordinate 108,180,560 downwards.
TTTGTCTTTTTATGTATATTAATTTTAAATTACATTTTTTGTACTATTCATTAATTAGTTTTTATGACTTAATTATTTTTTATTTATAAACAGATTTTTTTTTGTTAAACAATTTTTTAAAATCAATTCTTTATTATAATTTTTTAATTTTTAAGATTTTATATTAAAACAATTTTTTAAATTCAGATTTTAATGATAATTTTTTTTAATGATTAAAAAACATATTTTTATATTACGTTTTTTACGCCCCGTTTTTTTACGAGCGTTTTTTTACAGAACGTTTTACGCCCTGCTTTTTTCGCCCCGTTTTTTTACGAGCGTTTTTTTGCGGAACGTAAACAGTTTTTACGTTAACGTTTTTTACGTTTTACGCGCCGGTTTTTTACGTTTTACGCGCCGGATTTTTACGTTTCAAGTGCCGGTTTTTTAAACGCGCCGGTTTTTTAAACGCGCCGATTTTTTGCGCTCCGGTTGTTGCACGTCGGGTTTTTCAAGCGTCGTTTTTTCAATGCGCCGTTTTACCGTCCCGTTTACGCGCCGTTTTTACGCTCCATTTTTTTACGTGCCGTTTTACCGTCATGTTTTTACGCGCCGTTTTCTACGCCCCGTTTTTTTGACGCTTATTACATCCCGTTTTAACGCGCCGTTTTTTTCACTTTTTTTAACGCGCCGTTTTTTAAGGCGCCGTTTTTCTCAATCGACGATTTTTTAACGTGTCGTTTTTTTAAGACGCCGTTTTTTCTCAATCGACGTTTTATAATGCGCCATTTTTTACACGTTTTATAATGCGCCGTTTTTTCGACGTTTTTTACCGCGCCGTTTTTTACAAGTTTTTTACGCGCCGTTTTTTCCACTTTTTTTAACGCGCCGTTTTTTACAAGTTTTTTACGCGCCGTTTTTTCGACGTTTTTTAACAAGTTTTTTACGCGCCGTTTTTTCAAACGTCGTTTTTTTAACGCTTTACGTTTTACATTTTATGTTTTACGTTTTATGTTAAAATTTTTACGCTTTACGTTTTACGTTAAACTTTTTACGTTTTACGTTAAAAAGTTTACCTTTTTCGAAGTTTTTTAACGCACCGTTTTTACGTGTTTTTACATGCACTTTTTTCGTTGTACACTTTTTTCGTTTTACTTTAAAGATTTTAAACTTTTTACGTTTTAAGTTTTACGTTAAACTTTTTACGTTTTACGTTTTACGTTAAAAAGTTTACGGTTTAACTTTTTTTTTTACAAAACTTTTTTACGAAAAACCGAACGCACGCAGAAATCGCAAACTCGGGAGGTGTCTCAGATATATTATTATCATCATCGACGAGGGGGAAATAATAAAAAACTAACAACATCAAAACAAAAGTTTATATCGAAAAAAAAACGGGGTTTGGCTCAGATTATCCGATAATCAAAAGGCTGCAAAAGTGGGGGTTGCAGGTTAGAAAACCTACCCTCCGCCGTCCTTGCCGCGCCATCGTCATCAAAATCTACGTTTTTTTTTTTGCATCATCGCCACCCAAAATCGATCGTATCAAAACTCACAGATTCAAAGAACACCAATCACCAACAAATCAATACCAACAGATCTAAAACCAACAGATCAATACCAACAGATCTAAACCAAACAGATCAATACCAACATATCAAGCCCACAAATCCACTGATAAAAAATCACCAGAAAATCAAGAAACATAGTTCACTGATCAAACAAAAATCACCAGAAAATCAAAAATCATTGATCAAAAATCAACAAGAATAAACCCATAGAGTTCATCAGACAGAAATCTAGAAACCCTATCAAACAAAAATGAAACCCCATCAAACAAAATAAAGAAACCCCATCAAAAATCAAGAAACCCCCAACTCAAACCTGGATCCGGGACCTCCGCCGCTCACGGCGGCGCTGCCGCCGGCCCTCCACCAGCCAACAACCCACTGTTAGAACCACCGCCGCCAACCAAATCAGAGATCGGGAAACTTGAGAGGAATCAGTGATTTAGAAACAAAGGAAAAACACCACCACCGCTGACATCGACGTTATTGGACTGCCGGAGTGACGGCTCCGTCGCCTGTCAGCTGCTGTGCCACCATAGTAAGGTGGCCGGCTCCTTTCTTTCACCGTTCTCTTTCTCTCGTCTAACTCTCTCTCTCTCTCTCTCTCTACAGCTTCCTCTCTCTCTCTCATCGCCGGAGGCCGTGCCACCATAGCAGGGTTGACCACCTGCACATTAATTTATTTTGCCAAAACTTGAAGATAATACAGATCTTCAAACCATCCACTAATTTAACTATTTCTCACTATGTTGTTTATTGAAAAAAAAAAGATCTGGGATATTGAATGTGGGAAAAAACGGAGAGAGAGAAAGAATGATCTAGAAATTGTGGAGAGATGGTATAAAAAGGTGGAGAGATGGTTTAAAAAGGTGGAGGAGGAGATGGTTTAAAAAGGTGGAGAGAGAGTCTGACTATCATAAATGAGGAGAGAAGTAGGGAAAAGACATTTGGTGGTAAAATGACTAAACTACCCTTTTGAGTGGCAGACTCTAATTGGTTGAGAGTGGTTCTCGTGGTTCTTACAACTGGGTGTGGTTCTTATTTTAGCGGCTCCCTATATATATATATATATATATATATATATAGGATAATGCTAGGGAGAAAACCCTTTATTTTGAGAAAACCTTGGAAACCCATCACAAGGCCTACAATTGGCCACGTGTCCCAGCCATCTTCATCTTTTTTTTTTGCTGGTAAATTTAACATTATTCTACCCAACTCAAAAGATCTCTTGACCTTTTGTCTGCTATGATTTGACAACATTTATTACACACTTATCTTTCCAATGTACGTTTCCTAACTCCATTTCTCTATCCTTTACCTCTATAATAAAGATCTCCATTAATGTCCTGCATATCTTCCTTTACCATATACTCCTGCATATCTTCATTTCTCCATTAATGTCTATGGAGACAAATCCACCAACGAACGGGTTAATGTCGCCGGATCATCTGCTCCCCAACAGGTTCATTACCAGTGACTTCCCTACTAACGAGGAATTAAATGCTCAAGGTTTGTCTCTCTATCTAACTTAACGCACTCGTATATATGTTTTTTTTTATTTGACATTTTTTAGTGGAATAATCCAAATATACTGGTCAATGTTCACATGTACCATTCGAAGCTTCTGGATACACTAACATGCCGCTTGATGGTGCTGGATCATCTCAAGTCCCTGTTAGATCACCGGTTCATCATGTTTATCAAGAACACCAAGAACACACAGAGAGAAGCAAGTTTGAAGATCTTCATCGTGTTCATCGCATGGTTCTAGATCCGGTAAGTGTTTTAGAGAGAGAAAGTTGCTGTTTTAGAGAGAGAAACAACAATCTCTTGAGTATTTTATTTTAAAAAAATCATTTCACACTTGATGTTTTTGTTAAAATGGTTTTTAATAGGTTTTTGTGTAATGCCTGTTTTAGAGATGAAACATGATTTTTTTTTGTTAAAATGGTTCTTAAAAGGGGTAAATGTTTATGTAATTTGCAGGTTTTTATTTTTGTGTTAAAAAGTTGTGCTTGGTTTGGTTGCTTGTTTGGGCTTTTGATCTGAATAGTAATTGTTTTTTGTTAGTTTGGTTGCTTTGTTTGGGGCTTTTGATCTAAATAGTAACTGTTTTTGTGATGTTATTTGAGAAAAAAGATTTTCTGGCTATGAATGTTTTAATATTTATGTCTGGTTAACAACTTAACGGTTATCTTATCTTTTTGTTATTAGGATGGTGATGGATACAAGGGAAATAAGAACCAATTCTCGGGACCGTTGGTTTCATCAAACGTGGATCAGATGCTCAAGGATCATGATCATGTTTATGTTACAGCACAACACAACTAACACGTGTTATAGTTTGAACTTCTCGGACATGCATGTGTTACATGTGACATGAAACCCATGTACAACGTAACACGTATTACGTGTGACATGAAAACACATTTTTATAACTTCCCTGGCATACGCACACCCACATGTTTACAAACCGTTTCTAGACCGACCCAAACAATAAAGCAAGGGTAGCCGCTGAAAAGCTAAGGCAACAAAGGTAGCCGCTGAAAAGCTAAGGTAGGCTGTCAAAGGAAGCTCCACCATTTTCTTAGTGCTATGTATTTTTGTTTACTAGGAATATGTAATGTGAGACTCTTATTGTTTTGTCTAGTACATGATGTTAAAACGGTATGGACTTAAAACATTTTGTGTTGGAGTGGCCCGTGTTTGTACTTCTGCTGTTACTAAGTTACTATTGGAGTTTATGCATCCATTCTGAAGTCTTAACACACGTTATAATAGAGGCTTAACACACGTTATAGCAAGTATACTCTGCTATTATTAAGTTACTATTGGAGTTTATGCATTCATTCTGAAAGTCTTAACACACGTTATAATAGAGGCTTGACACACATTATATCAATTATACGGTTATGGGTATAGTAAATGGCCCACCATTTTTCTTAGTGCTATGTATTTTCGTTTTAGTAATATGTAATGTGAGACTCTTATTGTTTTGTCTAGTACATGATGTTAAAACGGTATGGACTTAACACATTCTGGAAGTCTTAACACACGTTATAAAAGAGGCTTAACACACGTTATATCAGGTATACTATGTTGTTATTAAGTTACTATTGGAGTTTATGCATCCATTCTGGAAGTCTTAACACACGTTATAATAGAGGCTTAACACACGTTATACATGTCAGGCGCGTAACACATGTTACAGTATGTATATACAAATCATGGTGTTTTGAAAACCACTAGCTTATACATGACACCATGTTAGGGTAAACCAAGATTATAACAGAGGCTTAACACATGTTATCCCAGGTATACGGTGTTACAGAATTAATTTGTATGTTCCATATTAACTTGTACACGTGTTACGATCAGTATATGCACATCATGGTGTTTTGCAAACCACTTTCATATACATGAATACAAGTCGAGTTATAATGGATGCTTACATGTTATCATATGTATACAAGTGGGGTTATAACAAGATTACGATATTAACTAAGCTCACCATTAAACTCATCGCCCCCGTCGACTGTTTTCACCCTTGTCACATGTTAAGCAATTACATGTTCCGAACAGACAAATTGTAACACATGTTAGATCAGTATATACACATCATGGTGTTTTGTAAACCACTAGCTTATACATGAATACATGTCAGGTTACAAAAAGATTATAACAGGGGCTTAACACATGTTATACATTCCAAAATGTGCAAAACAAATGACCCATTTCATATGAACAAAAGATTAACACACGTTATATATCATTCTAACAGGGGCTTAACACATGTTATACATGAACACATGTCAGGTTACATCATGGTGTTCTGTTACAGCATGAACCACTAACACATGTTATAAATGAACGAAGAGTTCTTTCCCAAAGGATGCGACTTATTCAATGTCCCCGCATTAACGTCGCCTACATCCATCCAGCTTGTCAATTGAATATCTTTTATGGATCTGTTTCTGTAAATCAACACACGTTATATATCATTCTAACAGGTGCTTAACACATGTTATGGGTCTGTCTCTGTAAATCAAGCAACCTAACAAAAAAACACTTATTGTTCAGATCAAAAGCCCAAACCAGCAACCAAACCAACAAAAAAACAATTATTGTTAAGATCAAAAGCCCCAAACAAGCAACCAAACCAACAAAAAAACTCGTTCAAAATCTCATCCTAAAGTTTTGGATTTATTTAAAATACATGAACATGAACCATTACTAGAACACTTTCAGCCCACAAAAACATATTAACAACCATTTCAACAAAAAATCAATTGTGAAATGATATTTCAAGAACACTTACCAGATCTAGAACTGTCCGATGAACACGAAGAAGGTCTTCAAACCTTCTTCTCTCACACACACTTGAACATTCAACACTCTCTCTCTCTCTAAAAAATAAACATTATTGTTTCTCTATCTAAAACATCAACTCTCTCTCTCTAAAAACATTCATCGTGCCATCGTTTTCTCTCTAAAACAACAAATTATAGAGACATTCAGACCCTTCATTTGCTTCTAAAGGTTGAAGCTTTTTGTAGAATTAGACGGAGAGGAGAGAGATTGGCGTGGCTATGGTTGTTAGATGAGTTGAAAATTGAGGAGAGAGAGGGCCGGAGAAGAAGCCCGGTGAGTTTCGTCGGAGGAGGTGGTTGCTGGTGGTTGTTGTTGTTTATTTCTCCTGATTTTGAAGAGTGTTCATTCTTTATCTTCAAGATTGGGGTGAAGAAATAGGAAAGAGGAAGAGGTAAGAGAAAGAGAAAGTGATATGATGATTTGATGGTTCTGGAAAGTCACTTTCAATGTTCAAAAGCACAAAAAACACCTTTTTCACTACCCAAATTGCCCTTCCAGTTGAACTAATGTGTATTATAACATTTCTTTTAAATCTAATTCTTTCCCAAATTAAGAGAGCCATTAATCAAGTTAGATGAAAGATAATCAATGGATGATATTGACTTTGCAGAGTTTTCTTAAAAAGATAGAGTTTTCCATATAACTCATCCCTATATATATATATATATATATATATATATATATATAGAGAGAGAGAGAGAGCCGGTTATCGTACAATAGCCCTAATCCTACATATTGTACGCAATTATCCCAACCGTAGGATCATCCATCATTTATTCGCGGGTCTAATTAATTGATATGATTAAATTAATCAAATTAATATATATATATATATATATATATATTTATATAAATCATAGCGCCAAGATTAAAATCGTCATTGCGAAATCATAAACCCTGTAAATCAGTGAAGATACTTCAAAATCATATCCTAAACCAAAATAAAAAGCCTTGCATTCTTTCCCCAACCTCCGCTTGATTATTCCGATGCGATTTCAAACAACAACAGGAGGACTGCCGATCGTTAAAAAATATATACATGTCATACTTTTGTTCATGTAGCAACTTTTTGTTAAAATAGATTGTAGCAAAGATTCTTTTTTCCAAAATCTTTGTTTGTATTTTATAATGTTATTTATTGCTCTGATGCAAAGTTTGGATATGATTACCCTGGTGGCTATGATTGTCATATGGGTGGCAGGCCTGGCTATCCTAATTACAAATTATGATTTCGCATGTTATTCAATTTTAATTCGCATATTATAAATTATGTTTTTGGAATTTGATTAATTTATTCAAATTCGCATGTGACTTATAATTTGAATTCGTGTTTTGTATTTAGCATGTTATTTAATTTTAATTCGCATGTTACAAATTATATTTTTGGAATTTGATTAATTTAATCAAATTCGCATGTGAATTATGATTTGAATTCATTTTTTGTATTTCGCATGTTATTTAAATGTGCATATTTTAAATCGCATGTTACAATTTTTTTTTGGGAATTCGCATGTTACATTAATCATAATCACATGTTATTTTTTTAATGTGCATGTTATATGTTATGAAATCACATGTGTATATTATAATTTAATGTGCACAACGTCTAATCACATGTTATTATTTTAATTTGCATGTTATTGTTCATGAACTCACATGTGTTTATGTTTCTTCAAACGTAACGCTCTGATATGATAAGAATCAATCAAACAATCAATAAAAAACCCTAAAAATACAGAGATAGTTGTGTAACGAACTCATGATCTGCTTGCTTGTTGAAGAAATTGTCTAATTTGCCCTCTGATGATTGAACGGAATGTCTGATATACCCTTATCTAAGAAAATGAATCAGGGACACGTATAGGGCTGTGGGCATCACGTACGTAATGTAGGATTAGAACTATTGTATTGTACACTTTCCCTATATATAGGGAGAGGATCATGAGAAAACTACATATAAATGAGAAAACTAGAAAACTAACTAAAAAAATCTAAAAAAAGCTATAAAACATACCAATTTTTTTTACTATAAAAAAATCGCTAGTTTTTATATATAAAAAAATTTTCAAAAAAAAAATTTTTGTTGTACTGCACATGTGCATTATATATGTACTACACATGTGCACTATATCCGTAATAGTGCACATGTGCAATACAACAAAAAACTTTTTTATTTTATTTATTTTTTTTGAAAATTTTTTTCATTCAAAAAAAGCTGCGATTTTTTTATAAAAATTTAATTTTTTTTTGGTATGTTTTTTTTTTGGCTTTTTTAGTTAGTTTTTTGGTTTTCTCATTTAAACTAGTTTTCTCATGATCCATCCCCTATATATATAGTGGAAAGTTCAAATTAGTAGAAATTTTTTGTAACAATAAAAAAGAAGAAATTTCAACCAATAAGAATGCTTTATTTTACTTCATTTAATATAAGTATTTAATATTACTATAAGGGTACATTGGTAAATCTGCATAGATCATTAACTTGTAGTCTTCCTCATTAATAGTTAACTACATTAAATTTTTTTGTAACTTATCTTCAAAATATATATTTTTTCAAAAAAATAAAGTAAAATAATTTAAAGTGTAGGATAAATTACAAGGTGTATAAGATAAATTACGAGTTGTGTAGGATAAATTTCGAAATATGTAGGATAACTTTTGATGTGTGTAGGCAAAAAAAAGTTAGTGTAGAAGATGATAGTCTTTATGACTAATTAATTCGTTAAAGATGATAATAAATGAGATAAGTGAAAAAATTATTTAATGTTTTACAAAAGTACCCTTTGTTCTTTTTCTTCTCAATTAAATTTTCTTTTCAAATGAACCTTCCTTTATATATATATATATATATATATATATATATATGGTAGGGATATGGTAAAAAGTGTCTAAAATGTAAGAAGGGTAAGAAGTGTTTTAAACCATTGGATATTTGATCTAATGGTTGAGATCAATAGGGTATAAAATGTAAATTGTGTTTTAATTAGAAGGACCTTATGTAAAAATTGAAGGGCAATAGTGACTTTTCCAACGTTTCAAATATGGTAACCGTTTCAAAACCCCCATCAACTTCCTAAAGATCAGCGAATTATATGGTAACCATCATCAATCTCCAAAAAATCAACGAATTTCTTCATACTTTATCATAAATAGATCTATAATCAGATTCATGGCGTGGTGTTTTAAAACAACTGGATAAATTGACTATGATTCAGGTCATGGTGTTTTATCTGGAGACATTGTTCACGTCGTGGTGTTTTAAACGCTTATGATTCAAGTCATGGTGTTTTATCTGGAGACATTGTTCATGGTGTAGTGTTTTATCAATAGAAAACATTCCCAGATTTTAAAACACCATGACTATGATTCAAGTCATGGTGTTTTATCTGGAGACATTGTTCATGGCGTGGTGTTTTAAAACATCTATGATTCAAGTCATGGTGTTTTATCAGGAGACATTGTTCATGGCGTGGTGTTTTATCAATATAAAAACATTCCCAGATTTTAAAACACCATGACTATGATTCAAGTCATGGTGTTTTATCTGTAGACATTGTTCATGGTGTGGTGTTTTAAACATCTATGATTCAAGTCATGGTGTTTTATATGGAGACATTGTATAATCAGATTCATGGCGTGGTGTTTTAAAATAACTGGATAAATTGACTATGATTCAAGATGGTCGGAGAAGATGATCTGAATCGGAGATGGAGATGAAACGATCAATCCCTAAAAATTCTCATCGCCAATATTTTTTCAGTTATATTGTAAATCTATTAAATGACATAAATGTACAATTACTAATCTACCCTTTTGAATTAATTAAGAGGAGAGACACTTGTCATTCCAAGATTATTTCTTACACTTCTTACAAAAGATGGACTTTTTACAGGATCCTTTACCTATATATATATATATATATATATATATATATAGTGGAGGGTTCAAATGAGAAGAAATTCTTTGTAAGAAGAAAAAAGAAGACATTTCAACCAATAGGAATGCTTCATTAGAATTCATTAAATATTTGTATTTAATGTAACTATAAGGGTATGTTAGTAAACTTACATACATCATTAATTGGTAGTTTCATCTTTAATATTAAATTTATAACTTATTTTTAAGATATATATTTTTCATAAAAAATAAAAGTAAAAATTCATTTATAGTGTAGGATAAATACGAGGCGTGTAGGATAAATTACGAGTTGTGTAGGATAAATTTCAATATGTGTAGGATAAATTTCGAAATGTGTAGGATAACTTTTGATGTGTCTAGGCAAAAATATTTAGTGTGGAGGATTATAGTCTTAATGACTAATTACTTAGTCAAATATACTAATAAATGAGATGAGAAAAAATATATTTAATGTTTTACAATTGTACCTTTTTATTCTTTTTCTTCTCAATAAAATTTTCTTCTCAAATGAACCTTCCCCTATATATATATATATATATATATATATATATATATATACATATATATGGGCCGCTAAAATGAAAACCACCCTCATTTAAGAGAACCACTTTTCAACCATTGATCTTGGGAGATGGATGAATGAGATTAAAAGTAATAAAAACAATATTAAATTTCTTTTTTCTTATTATGTTTTTAATATTTTAATGTTAAAAGGGTAGTTTAGTAAATTTGTTTGTTTTGTCTTTATTGTATTTATTGTTTTTTATTACTTTTTTTCTTATTAAATTAATTGTTTTTTTATTAAATCATATTTTTTAATTAAAAAAAATTTTAAAATATGATTTTTTACAAAAAAAAAACAATTTTATTCAAGATTTTTTTACAAAAAACGTTTTCACAAGCCGTTTTTTACGCCCCGTTTTTTACGCGTCGTTTTTTCGCCCAGTTTTTTACGCCACGTTTTTACGCGTAGTTTTTATGCCCGTGTTTTTTACGCGCCGTATTTACGCCTCGTTTACGCGCCGTTTTTTACGCCCCGTTTTTTATGCGCTGTTTTTCAAGATTCGTATTTACGCGCCGTTTTTTTACGCTCCGTTTTTTGTGTGCCGTTTTTACGCCCGGTTTTTTACGTGCCTTTTTTTACGCCCGGTGTTACGCCCCGTTTTAATGCGCCATTTTTACGCCCCGTATTTACGCGTCGTTTTATCACCCGGTTTTTTACGAGCCGTTTTTTACGCCCAGTTTTTACGCGCCATTTTTTACACCCCGTATTTACGCGCCGTATTTTTACACAAACGTTTTTGAATTTTTTTATGGTTTTAAACTTTTTTTTTACAAAAAACTTTTTTACAAATTATTTTTTCCAAAAACTTTTTAACAAAGAACAAAAATTTATACGAAAACTTTTTTACGGTTTTAACACCTTTTTTACAAAAACTTTTTTACACACGTTTTTTTACGAAAACTTTTTTATGGTATTAAACTTTTTTTTATAAAAACTTTTTTTACAAAGAGACTTTAAAGATGAGAGAGAGATGATTTGATGGTTTTGATTAAAAAGAGACTTTAAAAAGCAGAGGGAGATGATTTAATGGTTTTGATTAAATGACTATATTACCCTTTTCGTTATCATTATCTGATTGGTGGAGAGTGGTTCTTGCGTTTCTCGCAATGAGGTGGTTTTCATTTTAGCGGCCCCCTATATATATATATATATATATATATATATATATAGGATAGGAGTTGGCCAGAAAGTCCAAATTTCCTAAAAAGTGTAAAAAGTCATAAAACACCATAATGTCAACCATAAAACACACAAAAAACCCACAAATAATATGATGAAGATTACTAAAACATCATGTATATGGGTTTTGTGTTGTGTTTTAGATGTTAAGGCTCTGATTGTGGAATGACAAATATTATTGTGTTTTATGTTGTTTAGCATTGTGTGTTTTATATTCATAGTTCTACGATGGTGTGTTTGAAGTTTTTATGGACTATTAGAGTTTGAATATAGTGTTTTAGTAATATTCATTCTATTATTTGTGAGTTTTAGGTGTGTTTTATGCCTGAAATTATTGTGTTTTATGACTTTTTACACTTTTTAGGAAAAACACACTTTCCGTAGGATCCCCACTCTATATATATATATATATATACAAGTCCTTTACCCACGCGATGCGGCGGGAAACATATCACTTCGGTTGGTGATTTTAGTGCTATGTACGGGGCGGTTCGGTTTTGAGCCATAACCAAAACCAAATTCGCGATGCAACGGAAAACACAACACTTGTTAGTAATTCTAATGGTGTGCATGAGAAGGTTTAGTTCAACTGGGTCATAACTAAAATCTAAATTTTCGATTAAGGTACTTCAAAATCTAATTATTTTTCCTTCCCCGTGAGAGAACCATGGGGCATACACAATCCCTTGTTAACAAACAACATAGTAAAGCGGCGACTAACCACTAAATTTTTAGTTAAGAAGTTGTGGAAAGAGGTCAATTGGACTCCAGATCCGCGCTCCTACACATCCTAACCACCATAGCCCCGCCACCCGCCTCCACAATCGAAACTCCAGATCGCCACCGCCCTCCTCTTCTCCTCCTCAGCTGAAGCAGCACAGAGACACCATATTTCTCCTCCACAGACGCCATCATCTCCTCCGCTCCTCCACAACTCCGCCGCCATCAACTCCGCCGCCCTCCATCGCCGACCCTCCACAGCTTCCATCTCTTTTCTACAGCCTCTGTTCTCCTCCACATGTAACTAATCATGAACCTTTTGCCTTTTTCTTTAAGTTCTGTTTTCAAATTTTACATTTTTTTAACCTAGTGTGAATATGTGTGGAGGAGAGGGGAGGAGCAGAGAGGGGTAAAAATGAAGTGAATATATGTGTATATGTGAATTGATGTGAACTGATCTATAATATGAAGTTATGAACAGATTGTTATTTGTATGAAGTTATGAAAGTATAATAATGTTATTATTTGAAAAGCGATTGTATGAATAGAGGGGTAAAAATGTCATTTTACACGGTCATTCAGAGGTGCAACCAAACAACACTTTACTAATTCAGCACTTACTGGTTCAAAGCCTCTTACCCATTCAGACCTCTTATTCATTCAGCACTTATTGGTTCAGATGTTGACAAATAGCCCCTTAGAGTTCCAGCTGCGATCACAACTGACTAATATTTGTCAAATATGGGCTTTATTGCAAGAAAAGCATCATGGCAGCTGCACTGAAACTATATTATCAAAAAAGATAATTCTATTATCTATATTAATAGTAAGTGTCCATGAATAGTACTCATATAGATATTTTAATATAGTTATTATCTATATTATAATTATCATTTTATTATTGTATTAGTTTTTGTTATAAATAAAACCATTTTATATATGATATATACATTTAATATGTTTATTTTTTTTACTAATTTGATTTTATACTTGCGTTTGTTCTTTATAAAAACTAAATAAGTAGTTGTATTTGACTGCTTTTCTTGAAGTTCCTGTGTAAATTTTATTAAAAACTGGATTATGTTCGAAGTTCGAAATAGAGTCTTTAGATTGTGTCGTAGGCTATATCAAGTGTCGTTGTTAGAGCGGTTGGTGTCACAAAGCCAATACAGCGATACCAATCGAACAATGACCATACCGGTATCAGTATATTATCAGATATAGTTTAAGATCTATATGCTTTGAAACCATTTAGTTTATTTAATTGATTTTTGTTTGATAAGTCGCGATTCATTATACCTTTTTTATAAAAATGAATACCAACTATGTTTAATAATTTTTTTCACATGGCTTCCGTAAAAACTTTGTTAAAAAGAGTTTATTTTTCAAAATAGTACCATGATGAATCAAGTTGTACCGAAATCGATACCAATATAATTATTTGAGTACTGGCACGGTAATCATATTTATGGTTTCCAATGTAAAACACATTTTTTGGACATATCATAAGTTTCAACCAAGTGTGAGTATCATACCATTACTGTAATGAACCGAATCGATACCGACCGAATTCCCTTACATAATGAACAAAAGAGATACCGACCGAATTCCCACCGCATCACGCGGGAAAAGTCACCTAGTTACCAAAAGAATGCACAAGTATAACACAAGATTTTAGCGTAAGCATAACATCCTATTTTCAACTTTACAATTTAATCAATCATCATACATGATAAATGATTGAGAATTCATATGAGGGTGGAAGTTGGAAAGTCATCATTTGACTTCAAAATCCAATTTTAGTATTGCATTACTCATTTTCGATTAATTTAACAATTTTTTGGGATATAATGCATAGTACGTCTCTATCGTTTTCGATTTGTAACAATATTTGTTACAATACTGGTATGACACTCGCATCAGTCTAGCAATACAACAAAATATACCCAAGAGGATAATCATAACTCGATTTTAATGAAACTACAAAACCACATAACTAAAACAATAATAAACGTAATACTCAAAAACAATAAAAAAGAAACTAACAGGTAGCACCGTAGCAGCCTCATCTTCAATCTCCAATCTATTCCAATAGTAGCAGCCATAATATGCCAAGCCCAATTCTTGGTCTTCACAGCAACAACTTTAAAGCCCAATCTTCCCAGCACCTTTGACCGCATACTTCGTACCATTAATCATCGCATACTTCATACCATTAATCAATTCTCCTAATTACTTCTCATATCCATGCAAACATTACCCTTTATATTCGCCCCATTCATCAAATATAGGATCAAAATCCCTGGGTCAAACTAAAAAAACCAAGGCAACTATTCAGCAAAAGTATAGATAGACATCATCAGGCTAGGTTAAAATCATCAAAAGGAAGGGAGAATCAAAGTATGGTCTACAGAAAGCAGTTATTTATCAGAGTAGGATTTTAGTACTTTCATCACTAAGAGAGAAGGCAAATACTTAAATTGATAGATTACTATTATTATCCATAAGGAATATGAAAACCACTACATATATATTAAATTAATAATCAAAAAGAGCAAAATGAGTCAGCCTAGATTATAGAGATTATGTACTATGCAAAATTAATAATAATATCATCAACTGTTGTATTGATGTCTTCTACGATTGGAAACTCTCAGGTCTCCACAATAATTTTAAATATACAAATCCGAAAAAGAAAACACTTAAACCTCAGGTACTTAAAAAAATTAGTGAAATGCAGGCATATGAAAAAAAACCGTTGCAGACAGAAACACTCGGTACATTCATAAAAAAAAGCAATGCAACAAAATATCGTTCTTAATCTTCTATAACTATCTATTAAAATCTCATGCCAACCGACTCATGCTTTCATATTTTCTATGGTACGAAGTTGAAATAACACGGTACGTTCATAAAAAATGCAATGCAACTAAATAACCCAAGAATCACTACACACTGGTATATTCATAAATTGTAAAAATTGTTATTAAACAATGTAGCTCTTGTAGTCTCATCTTTAATACTACACTTTTGATAAAAGATAAAACGAAAAACAAAAGGTCAGCTGAGCTGAACCAATTTAACCTGTTAACTCTTACATGTTTTTTTTTTTTTTTAATTTAGCCTACTGTGGCCCGTTTGGATGTGTTGTTTATCCCAAACAGTAAGCAAAAACACCTACATTAATCCAAACAGTAATGATTTACCATCCGTTCTAACTATTACTACACAACTTACCAAGCTCAAGATCTTCCAAGCAGTAATAATCAGATCAGGCTATTCCACACATGAAAGCTCCAAGCTGGATTATATTCCACACATGAAAGCCGCCCTATACAAACATGGAAACACAATGAACGGGTCAGGCTGTTCGACAATGAGTCAAAACACTGAAATGGGTGAACGGACACATTTTTATTTATTTTTAATATCATAACTATAATAAAAACTGCATTGTTAATTATTATAATATACACAAAATCAATTAATTAAATAGTCCGGGTGTGGGTGTTTATACCTCCCCTCGTGTTTGGGTAGATAGTTTGATCCGCTTGATGAACGCTTATAAATCTTGACCACAAACCGAGCATCTCCACACGCACTCCAATAAACTCTGAGCACCATCCAAGGACCAGCAGTTCAATTCGAAAAAATGAGGACATATTAGAAATGCTACATAAATTATTACCGGCGCCGATAGTGATGAGACGCGTAATGTTGCTAAGTCATGAGAAGTAGTCATCTGGCCATCATATTCTATCACTGCATTAACATTCATAAAAAAATGTCACATAAAAAGCAACAGCAATATGAATAAATAGAGGATTTAAACTTTTATGGTGAAGATTATATCATTTTCCTATACACCTTGGTTTTAAAAAGTGAGAAGCGCACAAAAGCGACAAGGTCTTAAACCGAGGCGCAAAGCGCCGAACGCAAAAGCTCACCGTTTTTTGTACCCAAGGCGCACAATTTTTTATACTTTTTTTATATTCTTCTTATGTTTCGATATTATGGTTAACAAAGCGTGCGCTTTGTAGCTTTGTCGCCTAACCAAAAAATCACAGAAGCGACCGCTTCCTGGTTTACACTCGCCTAGGGTTACCTGCAAAAGCGATGGCTTCCTGCGGTAAAGAAAACACAATTTATTACATAAATCCAAGAAACAAGTAACACCAATATAAAAATGAAATTTAAACTGTTCCTGAGAACCAAACAAGTTAAGTTGTTGAGTACATAAAACTAATAAGCGAAAGGGAAAACAACTCAATAAGGAAACGTGCCAAGTGGGCGAAACGGGTGAAAAGGTGACAAAATACTGTTAATAGATATAATGTATTACGATACATTAGATGTCAATAAGAATTGTTTTAAGCACTTATAAACCACAAGAATCAGAATTGTTTTTTAAAAGAGACATCATACCCCTTCGTATTGGCCCCAAGGAGGTTTTGATGTCGCCATTTCAAGAACTGTACATCCCAAGGGTCAAATACCAACTGCAAGATTATAACCATTTGTATTCATTACAACCTGAGATTATATATACCACATGAGTAAAACATGTACAAATGTGTAAAAACGATGTTTAGAAAAAAAGGTGGAGTCTTGACTTGGAATTCTTCTGACTGCCAGTAATGTTAACAGATGTGTACATTAGTAACAATTATAGTTGTATTTCTGTTTGTGCAAACAAAATTAACAGACACACAGAGACTTCATTTACATAATTTAACTCATGTTATTTTGATCCCAAAACTTTACATCCTTCACATAAATCAAACATCTAGATCAAGTTTATAATTGCACGTGTCCAATATTGCCTACGTTTTCTACTACATTAATTAGAAAAATAAAACACAAAGATAAGGATCGGGTCTTAATAGGTATTGATTTGCTGAGAAAATCGAACGAAGGTATAAATTTAACCTGATTCATCTCACAAGAAAGATTGTTGTCGGATCTTGGTCGCCGAAAAGTTGGTTTCACAACCGGAACTGGTCTTCACCCACAACAGTACCAACATTGTTCTTCCAGTTGGGTCTGGTCTTCACCGGACTTCCCATTTGCCTTCATTGTCACTACTGTCTACGAATTTGGGCTTTATCAACCAAATGTATTTGTTCTTACTTTATTCTTTTAGTATCTTTTGAGAAGAATTGAAGCTCTGATCGCTCCATTCTAACCCACATCTTGAAATCATGAAAGAAATCAACAACATATATACGTATCACTATGTATGCATATATATACATGATTCAGACTTACAAAAAACAAAAATTTGAAGACTTCGAAATCACGGTGAAGATTATGCTGATGAAGATAATTAATGCCTCCGCTCTCTTGACCTAGCACCAGATTCTCTGTTCTTAATCATTCTCTGTTCCAACCCACATCAGAAAAAATCAAAACACACTAATATCACAATGAGAGATCTAGACTTGAGATGAGATGAAAATGAGAGATCTAGACCTGAGATGAGATGAAAATAAGAGAGGATTAATAGAGATCTAAAATCGTTTCATGATCTCAAATCAACTTGGATCATTGTTTTTCACCTTGTGGTCTTCTTGGTGCCGTGAAGTTTGTAGGGTTTCTTGAGAGAGAATGGCTCTGAGATTTGATTTTGAAAAGACAGGAAGAGTATTGGGAAGTGGGGATGAGCGGGGATTCAAAAATTTTCGAAAAAAAGGATTGGCCGCCCAAAAGAAGTTTTCAACACATCCATGCTTTAAAGGTTGTACATTAGGCTTTAAATGGTTGTACAATGGCAAATGACCATTTCTATCCTTCCTATATCCTTATATAAGTAGTATATATATATATATATATAGGGTGGAAGTTGGCTACAAAGTCTATTTTTCCTACAAAGTGTAAAAAGTCGTAAAACACCATAATGTCAGTCATAAAATATACTCAAAACCCCCCAAATAACAAAGCGAAGATTACTAAATGCCATATTTGTGGGTTTTGTGTTGTGTTTTGGATGATAAGGCTTTGATTATCGAATGACTAACATTAATGTGTTTTATTTTGATTATCTTGTTGTGTTTTATATTTATAATTCTAGTATGGTGTGTTTGAAGTTTTTATGTATATATATATATACACACATATATATATATATATAGGAGAAGGTTCATTTGAGAAGAAATTTAATATGAGAAGAAAAAGAAGAAAGGGCATATTAGTAAAATACTATTTCATTTATAACTCATATCATTAATTTTTCTCTCTTTAATTAATTATTCAACTAATCATTAATTATCCTACATATAATCTACAAAACCTACACTTATCAAAATTTTCCTACATATACCATACACATTATAGAATTTTATCCTACACAGTCGAAATTTATCCTACACACCTCGAAATATATCCTACACAACTCGTAATTTATCCTACACAACTAGTATTTTATTCTACACTTTAAATTAAGTTGTTTTTTAATTTGGAAAAAGTATATATTTTTAAAAGGAGTTACAAATTTAATTTAGTTAGTTATTAAAGGTGAAGAATACAAATTAATGATTTTTGTAAGTTTACCAACATACCCTTATATTAAAATTAAATGCAAATATTAAATGAAGTAAAATGAACCATTCTTATTGGTTGGAACTTCTTCTTTTTTCTTCTTACAAAAAAATTCTTCTCATTTGAACCCTCCACTATATATATATATATATATATATATATATATATATATATATATATATATATATATATATATATAGGGGAAAGATGTATAGAAAACCCACTTTAATTTAGAAAACCCGGGAAACTCAAAGCTCCCGATGTTTTTTTGTTTTGAAAAAAATTACACATGTTATATGCATGTTTTTAAGGGTTTTGGGAAAAAAAAATCAAAAAAGCGCCGAGTAGATATTTTTTAAAAAAATAAACAAGTTTTGGTGTAACACATGTTACATTCATCTGACATATTTGAAACATTTGTTACACCAAAACTTGTTTATTTTTTTTTTTAAAATATCTACTCGGCGCTTTTTTGATTTTTTTTTGCCCAAAACCCTTAAAAACATGTATATAACATGTGTAAAATTTTTCAAAACAAAAAAAAACATCGGGAGCTTTGAGTTTCCCGGGTTTTCTAAATTAAAGTGGGTTTTCTATAGATACTTATAGGGGAAGGATGTATAGAAAACCCAATTTAATTTAGAAAACCCGGGAAACTCAAAGCTCCCGATGTTTTTTTGTTTTAAAAAAATTTACACATGTTATATGCATGTTTTTAAGGGTTTTGGGCAAAAAAAAAAAATCAAAAATCAAAAAGCGCCGAGTAGATATTTTTTAAAAAAATAAACAAGTTTTGGTGTAACACATGTTACATTCATCTGACATATTTGTAACATTTGTTACACCAAAACTTGTTTATTTTTTTTTAAATATCTACTTGGCGCTTTTTTGATTTTTTTTGCCCAAAACCCTTAAAAACATGTATATAACATGTGTAAAATTTTTCAAAACAAAAAAAAACGTCGGGAGGTTTGAGTTTCCCGGGTTTTCTAAATTAAAGTGGGTTTTCTATAGATACTTACATTATATATATATATAGGGGATCGCTAAAATGAAAACCACCTCTAGTTGTAAGAACCATGAGAACCACTTTATGACCCTTAGATCAACTAGATGGATGGATGTGATTAAAAGTAGTTAATATTAATATTAAAAGCTTTTTGTCTTATTATGTTTTTAATATTATAATTCAAAAGGGTATTTAAGTAAAATGACTCTATTTTGTCTTTTTATATATATTAATTTTAAATTAACTTTTTTGTCCTATTCATTAATTACTTTTTATTACTTTTATTTTTTAAACATAATTTCTTTATTAAAAACATTTTTAAATTCAGATTTTTTTTAAAAGATTCTTATACTTTTTACAATTTAAGTTTTACGTTTTTTGACGCGCCGTTTTTAACGCCGCTTTTTACGCGCCGTTTTTTTACGCGTCGTTTTCAAGCGTAACGCGCCGTTTTAACGCGCCGTTTTTCACGCGCCGTTTTTTAACGCGCCGTTTTTTAACGCTGTTTTTACGCGCCGTTTTTTACGCGCCGTTTTTCACGCGCCGTTTTTACGCGCCGTTTTAACGCGCCGTTTTTTAAGGCGTCGTTTTTCTCAATCGCCGTTTTTTTAACGCGCCGTTTTTTACGCGCCGTTTTTTAAGGCGTCGTTTTTCTCAATCGGCGTTTTTTTAACGCGCCGTTTTTTACGCGCCGTTTTTTACGCGCCGTTTTTTTAAGGCGTCGTTTTTCTCAATCGGCGTTTTTTTAACGCGCTGTTTTTAACACGTTTTTTACGCCCGTTTTTCCGAAGTTTTTTAACGCGCCGTTTTTTACGTGTTTTTACGCGCCGTTTTTTTCAAGCGTCGTTTTTTAAACGCGCCGTTTTTTTCACGTTTTTTAACGCGCCAAATTTTTTACACGCTTTTTACACGCCGTTTTAACGCGCCGTTTTTTCGAAGTTTTTTAATGCGCCGTTTTTTTGAAGTTTTTTAACGCGCCGTTTTTCCGAAGTTTTTTAACGCGCCATTTTTTACGCGTTTTTACGCGCCGTTTTTTCAAGCGTCGTTTTTTTAAAACGCGCCGTTTTTTTACACGCCGTTTTAAACGCGCCGTTCTTTTCATTTTTTTAACGCGCCATTTTTGTACACTTTTTACGTTTTGCGTTAAAAATTTAAACTTTTTACGTTTTACGTAAAATTTTTACGTTTTACGTAAAACTTTTTACGTTTTACGAAAAACTTTTTACGTTTTACGTTTTACATAAAACTTTTTACGTTTTACGTAAAAATTTTTACATTTTACGTTAAAAATTTAAACTTTTTACGTTTTACGTAAAAGTTTTTATGTTTTATGTTAAAATTTTTACGTTTTACGTTAAACTTTTTACGTTTTACGTAAAACTTTTTACGTCTTACGTTTTACGTAAAACTTTTTACGTTTTACGTTAAAAAGTTTACGGTTTACGTTTTTACGTTTTACATTTTACGTTTTTACGAAAAACTTTTTACGTTTTTTCGGTTTACGTTTTTACGTTTTTACGAAAAACTTTTTACGTTTTACGAAAAACTTTTTACGTTTTACGAAAAACTTTTTTACGTTAAAAAGTTTACGGTTTAGTTAAAAAGTTTACGGTTTAACTTTTTTTTTTTACAAAAACTTTTTTACGTTTTTACGTTTTACGTTAAACTTTTTTACGTTTTTACGTAAAACTTTTTACGTTTTTACGTAAAACTTTTTACGTTAAAAAGTTTACGGTTTACGTTTTTACGTTTTGCGTTTTTACGAAAAACTTTTTACGTTTTTTACGGTTTACGTTTTTACATTTTTACGAAAAACTTTTTACGTTTTACGAAAAACTTTTTTACGTTAAAAAGTTTACGGTTTACGTTAAAAAGTTTACGGTTTAACTTTTTTTTTTTTACAAAAACTTTTTTACGTTTTTACGTTTTACGTTAAACTTTTTACGTTTTTACGTTTTACGTTAAAATTTTTACGTTTTACGTTAAACTTTTTACGTTTTACGTTTTACATTAAACTTTTTACGTTTTACGTTAAACTTTTTATGTTTTACGTTTTTACGTTTTACGTTTTATGTTAAACTATTTACGTTTTACGTTTTTTACGGAAAACGGACAGAGTTTCCTCTGTTTTTGGAGTAAGCCGACTACTCAAGTTGTCATTATCTTTTCAAAACTCAACAATATAAACACAATATATAAAATTTCTATCAAAATGCCAAACGTAACAAGTAACTAATGTATCGGTTCGAGCTCGGTGCGCGTTAACTAAATAAATTCTAAACTAACCTAATAATAACTCGCTACCGAACCGCAAGACCCGAACCGAGACGGAGCCGAAGCTTGACCCGAACAACTCTGAATCTGACCCGGTTTGACTGAGCCGCCGACCTGAAGCTTCCGAACCAGGTTGAACCAAACTCGCACCCACTGACCCGAAACTCGACCCACGGCTGACCCGAACCGGTCAAAATCATTATGTGAGGCTCTCTTCTTTTGAACAATGAGTTTTCTTCCCCATGAGCTGTTTTCCCACTTGCTCTTGACATCTGCAAACAAAATAAAACTCGGTCATCAAAACAGCAGCAAGCATAGCTTCACTAGTACCAACCATTTCACTAATAATAATACCAGCAGCCTCCATAGTAGCAATAAGAGTTTTCTTGTTTGGAACTCTTTTGATGGCGATTTTGATGTCTGTGAGAGTGAGCCTCTTAAAGTTCATTTGACCTCTCACCATGTCAGGAACATCAATAAGAGCCTGCCAATCAAAAAATAAACATTCAAAACAGCCTACATTGTTTTCACTACATATTAATTTCTTACGGACCCTAAACCTGCCCAACTTTAATCCAAAACTACATGAACTACAACTTTTTTCCCTGATATGCCCTTTTCACAGATAATTCAAGATTCAGACAACCTACTCACTAAGCGATTACAATTTAAGAGCGGAAAAGGAAAACAAACAACCATTAGAGCACTGACACCCCTTAGTTATATTCAAACCAACCAACCAAAAAGAGCGATTCAGCTAGTAGTTTTGACAGTTAGCAACCTAAGAGATTTTAATATCATTTCAAAAAAAAACTTTAATACAATCTAACAATTTTGAATAGAAAATAAAGATGTTGAAACCACAAATCCAACTGATTTAGGGTTTAAGATTTGGTATAAACCTGAACCAAACTCAAAACTGAGCACCAAAATTGAGATGGACTGACCATTACCTGAACTGGCACTCGAATCGAGCACCACCGCCATCTCTTCCACCACCGCCGCCGTGAGCGGCGGCGCCGCCTTGAACTGCCGGCGATACACCTCCGTTGCATCATCATCTTCGACCTCTCTCCTTCTGTCTCTCTCTCTCTGATCTATCCGTCTCCCTATACTTTGATGAAGATGATGAAGAATTTCTTCATCAGGGATGAGTTTTCAAAAAGTGAGGAGAGATACAAAGATCTGATATTTTAAAAGGTAGTGGTTCCGATGGGGTGCTCGGCAGCGGTCAACGGTGGTGCACCGCCCACAGCCGCCCAAAGTGGTGGTCGGTCCACCGCCACTGAAGAGGGGTGTGGGTGGTGGTTGTGGCTAGAAACAAGGGAACGAGGGGTGTTGGGGTTTTGCAGGTTGTGTCTCTCAAATAATGAATATGATTTTGAATTTTTAAGAAGAAAGATGAAAGAGAAGAAAGAGGAGAGAGGAGAGAATCTCTGGTACCATTAATGAAGGGAGAGAAAGATTAGACATTTGGGAGTAAATGACCAAAACACCCTTTTTGTTGTTGTAATCTGATTGGTGGAGAGTGGTTTTCACGGTTCTTACAACTGGAGGTGGTTTCTATTTTAGCGGCTCCCTATATATATATATATCTATATATAGGGAAAGGATGTATAGAAAACCCACTTTAATTTAGAAAACCCGGGAAACTCAAAGTTCCCGATGTTTTTTTGTTTTGAAAAAAGTTACACATGTTATATACATGTTTTTAAGGGTTTTGGGCAAAAAAAAAAATCAAAAAAGCGTCGAGTAGATATTTTTTAAAAAAATAAACAAGTTTTGGTGTAACACATGTTACATTCATCTGACATATTTGTAACATGTGTTACACCAAAACTTGTTTATTTTTTTTTTTAAAAATCTACTCTGCGCTTTTTTTGATTTTTTTTCCCAAAACCCTTAGAAACATGTATATATCATGTGTAATTTTTTTCAAGAAAAAAAAAAACATCGGGAGCTTTGAGTTTCCCGGGTTTTCTAAATTAAAGTGGGTTTTCTATAGATACTTACATTATATATATAGGGGAAGGATGTATAGAAAACCCACTTTAATTTAGAAAACCCGGGAAACTCAAAGCTCCCGATGTTTTTTTGTTTTGAAAAATTTACACATGTTATATGCATGTTGTTAAGGGTTTTGGGCAAAAAAAAAAAAATCAAAAAAGCGCCGAGTAGATATATATAATAGAGCATGAGATTAGCTACAGGAACTTAATACTTTTTTTTATCTTTATTTGTTTTATATTTTTGTCTTTTTGTGAACTTTACCTCTTCAATTTTCAACATTGATGGTTATATGCTCTCAACTTTTTTAAAGTTTTGTAAAATTTAATTTTAACCCCTTCGAGTTTTATATGTTTATTTTTATGTTCGTGTCGGTATAAATTTATGTTGGTTTATTTTCTAACGTAATTTTTTCGAAAGTGATTCCTATCAAATGTAACACGTTTTCGTGCTTACTTTTATGAACGTTTTCAATTGGTCTACATTTTGACGTATATTTTGTTCGAAACAAGTGTGGTTAAATATAATATGTTTTTATAGATGGTATGTTAAATATAACACGCTTTTGTGTTTATTTTTATGGACGCTTTCAGTTAGTTTACGTTTTGATGGTTATGTACCAGTCGGTATAAATTTAAGTTAATTTACGTTTTGACATAACTTTTTTTTTCGAAAATGTCATATCAAATATAGTATGTTCTCGTGCTTATTTTTATGAACGTTTTTAGTTGGTATATGTTTTCACATAAAGTTTGTTTGGAAATGAATCATGTCAAATATAATACGTTACCATTAGGCGGTATAAATTCGAGTTACTTTGCGTTTCATGAGTTATGTCAAATATAACATGTTTCTATACTTTATTTTATGGATGTTTTCAACTGGCTTCCGTTTTAATCGATAAGCAAGTACATAAAATTTAGTATGCTCAAAGTATCTTAAAATCAATTCTAGTTTACTATAACGATAATTAACATGGTGGTTGAAAAGGTTAATTGCCCTATGAAAGTATATTACATAATCTTATTCATGTTACGAAAATCTAGTTACATTGTTTGAATATAAATAATTGGCACCATTTTTCGTGTTAATTCACATCCATTTGAAACATGCAATTCAAGCTTATAATCGTTTTTCTATTGATGTTAACATCACTTGTCACGTCAAAGAAAACAAACATCCCCAAAAGACATGTAATAAAAACAATTCGGGTATGGGTTCTTGTACTCTTTTATTTTGTTTAATTATTTATTTTTTCTGTTTTTTGGGTTATTCTGATTATATGCTTTTAGTGTTTTCTTATCACCTTGTTTGTGTTTTCTAGCATACCAGTTTGTTTGTATCTACCCTTTAAATTATTTTGTTAATTGTCAAATAAAATGTTTATATAGGTTAAAGATGGAGATATAGTCGACTGCGTTGACATATACAAACAACCGGCTTTCGATCATCCGCTTCTGAAAAATCATACCATTCAGGTGTTATTCACACTTTACCCACTAGACAATTCAAATAGTATTTTAGTATTTATTTATTTTTTTTTAAAAGTAACTTTCATTAACACAGAAAACGCCGACCCAAGCCGGGCCGACACAAAAGTTAATTCTACCTCTTCTATCTTATCTATTAAATAATGATATTAAAAGAAAATATTTTTAATTACTTAATATAAATTTAATTAAAATGTAGATTACACATTATTTAATTATGGATAGTTATTTAAGTTTCAAATAACTATTTTTTAAGTCTTCAAATAACTAAATAAACTAATTATATTTTACTTGAAAGCTTCAATTAAGTTTTCAAATATCATCAAGTTCAGAATTATATTGGTTAAAATATTAAATATAGAAAGAATAATAATAACTGTTTTTATTATGAGTGATTTATTTATTTAATATACAATTGGTTGGATGGTTTAAATGGTAAAAATACAATATGTTAGGCTATATGGTATGATCATGACCCTCATGACTCTTCATGTTAGTGCCATGTAACCCACATCTAATCCACTATCCAAAACCACTATCCAAAGGGTGTGGTCATATCCCAAACCACTACCCTCTTATTTATTTTAATTTATCTTTGTCTAAAGAAAAATGAAATGATTTGTTGAAAAATGGAAAGGAGGACCATAGTTGTCATGGTTTAATCCATGCAAACTATGGTAGAGTGTAGCCTTCCATTCATGTTCTTAGGTGACAAATCATGTCTCAACCATAACCCCACACCCTAAAAAGTTAGGTAGTAAATCAAAACAATATGTTATAGAATAAAGAAGTTAGTTGGTAAATCCAAGTTTTAGTTCTTAATATTTTATATGGATTTATATTTATAATTGCAACTTAAATTAATGGTAAAAATATATTTAAAGGACTAAGTACACTTAAATTGAATTAAGATTTATCAATTACATTAAAAAAATAAATACCCAGTTGAAAACAAAATGTTTTAAAATAACTTAGCATAATTTATAATTGTCACGTCAAAGTTCATTTTTAAATAATTATCTTAAAGACTGTATATATTAACTGATTACATTTTATTTGACCTGTGTAATACATGAGTTTATTCAACTCGTAGAAAACACTGATTTTCAAAAGACATAAGTTCAAATGAAACTAATATACATAGTATTTTAAAGGACTGGTTTATCGAACAAAAAACCGGACACATAAATGGTGTGTTACGTAATGTGTATTTAAACCATCCAGCTAGTAGTCAGATCAGATTTCAATTATTATTTTTTTGTTGTTTTTTACCTTAAAAAATTAAATACCACTTAATGATCTATTTACACCACCTTTGTTATTAAAGATTTGATGCTTTATTAATGATTGAGTGAATTGCAAAGATTGTCCTTTATGTTTATATTTTTTTGGATGATATTCTTTGTGTTTAAAATTGATGAGTTTTATTTTTTATGTTTTAAAATTTTGCACGTTATTTCCTTTAGGCCTAATCCAGTTATTTTTTTGGGTTAAATCAAATTACAAAAGAGTACTGTAGTCTTTTACCCATTTAATAAAAATGTTTTAACAAATAAAACAAAAATAAAAATGTTTTAATATATATATATATATATACACATATATAGGGGGAGGTTTATTTAAGAAGAAAAATTAATTGAGAAGAAAAAGAACAAAGGCTAAAATTGTAAAATATCGGATACTTTTTTCATTCTTATTTATTATTATATTTGACTAATTAATTAGTCATAAATACTATCATTCTCTACAATAAAAAAATTTGCCTTCACATATCAAAATTTATTCTACACATTTTGAAATTTATCCTATACATATTGAAATGTATCCTTCACATATCGAAATTTATTATACACAACTCGTAATTTATCCTACACATCTCGTAACTTATTCTACATTCTAAAGTATTATTTTTTCAATATATATATATACATATATATATATATATTTAAAATAGGTTACAAATTTAATGTAGTTAATTAAATATGAAGACTACTAATTAATGATCTATTTAAGTTTACCAATATACCCTTACAATAATATTAAATATAAATATTAATGAAACAAAATAAAACATTCTTATTGGTTAAAAATTCTTCTTTCTTTTTCTTAAAAAAAATTCTTCTCATTTGAACTCTCCTCTATATATATATATATATATATATATATATATATATATATATATATATATATATAGGATTAGGATCAAGAGTGAACAACTTCTTGAGAGTGAACTGAGTGAACTAATCTTGACACTTAATCATTTTTTAGATTAAAAGGGTAAGATTGACATTACCCAAGTATGTTTAATTAAAATCTCCTAATTTTCTCATCTCTTAACTCTCTTTCTCTCTCTCTCTCTCTCTCTCTCTCTCTCTCTCTAATTTTTAATTATTTCTCCATTATTTCTTTATCCGTAGATTTTGTTTTAGTTTTAACTTGAATATTGTTTTTCTTTTATTATCCGTATATATAGACATCATAATACATTGTTTTTAACTTTTTATAATTTTCAATAAACATTAAAAAATTTATCTGAGATTGAAATTGTAATTATTTTTGGGCATTAATATTTTTGTTTGAATATGTGATGAAGTTATTTATTTTTGCACACATGTGATATGTTTCATTTTCATTTATTTCATAATTTTTATATGAATCTACTCGTGTGCATGCCTAATATACTATATGTTGTTAATATGCACATATGTAACAATTTCTGAATATAATACACAGACGTATAAAAGACTGTACACATGTGTATGAACTAATAGCTGTGTATCTTGTATAAACTGATAGTTAGCGAGACTATACACATGTGTATAAACTAATAGCTGTGTATATTGTATAAACTGATACTAGCGAGACTGTACACATGTGTATACACTAACAACTATGTATCTTGTATATACGGAAATTAGCGAAATTTCAGGTATTTTGATTATATTGTTTAATAAATGCAATTTACAAAAGACACAAATACCCTTCTGTCATTTATTTTAAAGGGGAGTTACAACATTATAATTACAATCTTGCCATTGTTTAAAAATCTCCAGATGATGTAATCCAATGGCCCAGATTAGTTCACACGGTTCACTCTTAACCTAGTGTTCATTCTAGAACCCTACCATATATATATATATATATATATATATATATATATATATATATATATATATATATATATATATATATATATATTGTTTCTAACCTCT
This sequence comes from Helianthus annuus, assembly GCF_002127325.2. Taxonomy (NCBI): domain Eukaryota; kingdom Viridiplantae; phylum Streptophyta; class Magnoliopsida; order Asterales; family Asteraceae; genus Helianthus; species Helianthus annuus. Next base: position 108,151,728 of record NC_035442.2, on the reverse strand, counting down.
CTCTCTACCCCTCTTCACCTCCTCCACCACTAACAATAACCGCCTCCATCAACCATCAACTGCCGCCCACCATTGCCCCATAAACAAATGCCTACATCCCTCTCTATCTACCCTCTTTCTCTACATCTCTATCTACCCGTATCCAACACCACCAACAATCGCCTCTATCAACCATCAAAAACCACCACCAACAGCCGCCCACCATTTCCCCACCAACCACCATCAAAGCAAATGCAGATCACCTTACTCGGAAACAAAACACCACCATATGAAACTCGAAACCTATAAACCCTAGAATATGTTCAACATCAGTACTTTAATCATTAATAGTTGTTCGGTGAGACATAATAGAACTGATCAACATCAGTTCGTTAATCATCAGCAACGATTCTTTAAATATCTAATCGGTACTTTTAGATTTAACCTAGTTCTAGGGGATTTGCGAGATGGGTTTTTTTAACTAATCCCTAAATTGTTGTGATTTGAATCTGAAAATTTGGAGGTTTGTGGTTGGAAGAAATTTTGGTGGTGGTAGTGGAGGAGGATGGGTAGCGATGGTGCCGTTGAAGTCGTGGTGGGTTGGTGGTTATGGTAGAAACATGCGGCGGTGGTGGAAGGATGATGTAGTGGTGGTGGTGACGGTGGTGGAAGGAGGTTATGGTGGTGGTGTTTATGGTTGAAAAAGGTGGTGGTGGTGAAGGAGATTGTGGTGGTGGTCTGGTTAAAGTGTAGAGGGAGAAAGATGAAGTATACAGGGAGATAAATGAATTTTTTTTATTTAAGTTATTTATTTATATAATTAGTCCCCTAAAGGTGAAAGGACAAAGTTACCCTCATGTGCCAGCACATGATCAGATTTTTAACTGAAAAAATTAACTAGGTTAGGCCTAAAGGACATAACGTGCAGGATTTTAAAAATATAAAGTATAAAACTCATCAATTTTAAACATAAATGACAACGCTTGAGAAATGGTATAAAGATAAAGGACAATCTTGGCAATTAACTGTTAATATTACAAACTCACACAAAATAAAGCATATTTTATTTTATATTTGTTATATATTTTTATGTTTAGATATTCACTTATTAATTTATTTCAACCAGTGTTTAAACCGATCCAACCAACAAACCAGTGAGTAAGACGGCTAGTTCAGCAAATGAACTGAGGCAGTAATCAAAACATTGTATATATGTGTTTTTATGTGATTTGATGTTATATCTATAAAACGTTGACCATTCTAACCTTCATATGAATACATATGTATCTGTTGATTGGAAGAGTAAATATAAAGCATGGGTTAACAACTATGAATACATGATATCTATGTTTCAGATGAAGTCCAGCCATCTTGATCCAACCGAGCATACACCAAGGACTATGCAAAACTCTAGTTCTTCCAAGTTGCCATCACAAGTATGGTTGCAGTATGGAAGTTGCCCAAACGGAACAATCCCAATTCGTAGATCCTCAAACAATCATCAAACTAATAGCTATAGCCATCCCAGGAAGGTCATTGTAACCCCAAGTCACTCGGTATCCCACCACTTTCATCTTAATTTTTGAGTAATCTCATACATATGATTATGTCTCAGTCTTTTTCTAACTTGTATCTATAGTTTTCAGTGGCTCTAACCGAAATATACAGTTACTCGGGAGCTAAAGGCAACATAAAAGTATGGAAACCCTATGTTGAATCGGTCGGTGACTATAGTAGTTCTCAAGTTATGCTTAGGAATGGCCCTTTAACAGCCTTTGAGACTGCACAAGCCGGATGGGCAGTAAGTGTTTCTTACTCATTTTATAATTAGTACTTGGTGTCACAATATTCATATGAAATACATTATTTGATGATCTCAGGTAAACCCGTTTGTTTACAACGATGCTAAAACCCGCTTATTTGCATACTGGAGTGTAAGTCATATATTTTTCATGTTGGGTATTCTGTATAATCCATCAAAGTTTCACAATGTTGTATTGACGACTTCTATCGAGTTTAACAAATCCACACGTTACAGGTTGATGGCATGAGAAATACAGGCTGCTTTGATCTCACATGTCCTGGGTTCGTTCAGACATCTCACGAGATCCTTTTGGGAGGAGATCTTGATCCATATTATGGAGCTGAAATCTCAATTCAAATCTCCAAGGTGAGTAAAAGTGTATCCGTTGAACTTTTTTGGAAGTACTTGTAGCAATTTGCCACTATGCAAACAACAACTGATGTAGAAGAAAAATCCAGGGGTATCCCAAAATTTTATTTTACTATACATTAATAAAACGAATATTTTTTTATAGTTACCGTACATTCAGAGCCTCAGAGGTATCTTGCACTACGCTGAGAAAATTAAGGGGTAGCCCGTGCACCCCTGAGATACACATAGAACTCATGCAAGTTATGACAATATTTTTTTGGAGTTCCTTGGTGTGGCAAGCAAACTCCATATTGTTTTGCTTAAAACTTAAACCCTAGCTTACATTTTGGTATAACTTTGTACATTATGTAGGATCCAAACACAAATAACTGGTGGTTTAAATTCAACGACAAGGAAGTTGGGTACTGGCCTGGCGACATTTTTCAGTTAATGAAATATCAAGCCACCTCAGTCCGGTGGGGAGGTGAAGTCTACAGCCAGAAGGTGGGAACCCATCCACACACAGAAACCGCCATGGGCAATGGACAGTTTTCTGACCACGTATTTAGACGCTCTGGAACAATCACAGGGATGCTGATAGAAGCAAATTCGAATCCACCAAGGCAACCAGATCCTGAAACGATGTTCGTTAGCTCCGATGAGTGGAGCTGCTACGACGCATATCTATTGACAAGACATGTCCCTGAACCCGTGTTCCTCTACGGAGGTCCGGGGGGTCGCAATAATCCAATGTGCTAACTAATGGCTGTTACAAGTTAAGGATGAACTTTTTGCAAGAGAAGTGTAACAATCGTGATAATATTTGCTCTTTTAGTGCATAATTGTTTTGTATGTTCACTAGAAGAAAAACAACTTTTAGAGAGTACATGACATGGATGAAATGCGTCTCTATAGACTGTTTTCTCTATAGAGACAACATGTCGACTCTATTAAATTTTTTCTATATCTTTGTCCTTATAGACAACAAAAATCGTCCCTTTGTGTTTCGTCCCTTTTGAAAAGTTTGCAGACACGACACAAGTTTGTGTTAAAATTTAAATGAAAAATAAAACTAATATATATTTGCTAAAAAACATTTATTAAAATATTTTTTCTTAATAGAAACGACAAGTCGCTGCTATTAGGGGTGTAAACAAGCCGGGCCGAACCCGAGCCCCACTAGGCTCAAGCTCGGCTCGTCATGTTTTTATGAAGCTCGAGCTTGAGCTCGGCTCAGTTTGAGCCTACTTATTTGAGCTCGAGCTCGGCTCGCGAGTTAAACCCAAAGCTTGAGCTTGGCTCGAGCTATTTTGAGAACAACCTCAAACAATCTAATAGCTCAGCTCGAGTTTGCTTCAATATCGCTTAAACGAGTCAAAGCTCGGCTTGAGCTCGGCTCGCTAATGTTATCATCACAAGCATGGTGCCTGCGCGATGCGGCGGGGGTGACATTTTGCATTGTGGTACTTGTCCTTCCACCAGTTACAAACCCCATTAAACATGGCGAAATCCTAGCGCCGCCGTCAGGGTTTGTGATTGTACCGACCTATCCACGTTTCGTCACTCTAAATACCCTTCCACCATTGCAACCGCCGGTGGTTGGAACCCTCCGATTTTCTCCCTCTCTAGTATTTCGTTCTCTCTCTACAAATGAAAAGAATAATGCATGATAATAGGGGTTTGATATGGGGAGTGGGAGTTCAAAATATGGATGCTAGAGAAGTGGAACAGATTTGGCCGCCAAAAAATCCATGTATGCTTCAAAGGCTTGTAACTTGTGGTTTAAAACTTGTATTTAACTAATCTGGTGAAATTATATTTGTATCCATTCAATATACAGTATAGATAAACAATATATGATAGATTAATTATTTAGTTCGGTTTAGCTATTAAACATTATATGATAATGATCAAGTACGTTGGGCTTTAATCACGTGTACAATAAGGTATTATCTACTTGTACCTTTTAATCCGCATGTCAATACTGAATAATACAACTATAGAAACGTCGACAAAAATGAGTAGGTTGTCATGGTGCCTTTGGATTTTTTTTTTTTTTTAAAACATTATAGTTTATAAGATATGTTAAGAATAAGTAAGAAAATTATTTGTTGTGGAGGGGTGAATTATAACTAATTGTCTATAATTTTGTTAAAACCTCAGGACTTTAAGTGTAATAAGTTTACATGCTAAAAAATAGATAATATTTAAAAGACCAAACTACCCTCGTGGGGTCTTTCTATAAATAAAGGAGGGAAAGTTCTTATTTTTTTGGGTATCTTAAAATACCCCTCCATCATGCATTATAATATAGTATAGATTATTATACTATGGGCATGTTTGGGTAAGCTTATTGAAACAACTTATTGACTTATTGGCTTCTTGGAAAAGTCAGGATTTTGTGACTTATTGACTTATTGGCTTTTCCCCCCCACATACACCCTCTTTGCCAAACATCATTTTAGAGCTTATGACTTTTCAAAAAGCTTACCCAAACATGCCCTATATATAAAAAAGTAAAATTTTGTTTAATCTCAGGCTCGAGCTCGGGCTCGATAACTAAATGATCTCTATTACAGACTTGAGCTCGAGCTCGTTAAAGCTCGGCTCGTTCGAACTTTTAATCGAGCCGATAACAAGTAGCTCTCTAGCCTCTAGGCTTGTTTACACCCTAGTTGCTCTAGCCTTTTTTACAAAAAAAAATAAATAAATAAATAAATAAATAAAAAATAACAAATTCTAAAATCAAACATATTTACTATTTATGGATAATGGTGTGTTAGAAGTTGGTTAAGCAAAATTTTGTCACTCGGGATTTCGGAGAGAGATTCTACCGAGGTCGATTTTTCTTCGACGCTTGAATGTCTTTTGACTTGTGTTTACATCTTTGGTGTGGGCTGGTTCGTGTCACATAAACAATCACAAGTTGCAATCAGTAATACTAAGAACTATAAGGAAACAAGTTGCAACCAGTAATACTAAGAACTATAAGGAAACCATAATCCTGAAAAGGTAATGGTGCATGCCACCAATGGGCATATCGGAATATTATGTGAAAATAAAAGAAAAACTAATTAAAAGTCTAACACACATGTTATATGTGGTTTATTGTTTTAACCAAAGGCTTTAGACGTTTCATGTACTTTTTTTTAAGGATCATGTTAGAAAAGAATATTATTGTAAAATAATAAGTTTAAAAAAGGTTTAAATTTTCTAACAAGTGTATTAGAAATAATTATTTAGAAAATAATTAAGCTTGAAACAATTTGGTCTAACCAGTTACTTTTTCCAACACACGTGTTAAAAACTTTTAACACAAGTCAACTTAGAAAAACGAAAAGCTTTGTAACATCACGAACATCCAGAGTATGTTGTTATATTAGTTTTGCGGATAAAGTGAGAATAAAATGCAGGTCCACGAGTAGCTTTGGTAAAAAGTTGTGAAATAAAAAGTCCATGGGCCCTAGTGTATAGTTGGTGAAACTTGGGGATTACGGAGAATCCTAATAGGATTTATGATGGCTGACTCCCCCGGTCATTTTCCAGCTGCACGCAAGAAGAGAGGGGGAGAGGAGCTTGAGTTCCCATTCGTTGTGTTTTCGGTAAGGACTTGACGTTCCCTTTTTCTGGTTATTCTTTTTTAACTAGTATTAAGGGCCCCCGTGTTGCGGCGGGGGCATAGACCGTGCCAAGTAGCACTAATGCTACACAACTATAAGCGACCAACAACACCGAAAAAACTCGTAAAAACAAAATAAATAAAAAGGAAAAAATAACACCGAACGAAAAGCATACGTAAAATCGTTGAACCACGTATGTCAGTTGCGACATGTTAATGCAAAAAAAATTAGACTGAAATGTAAAAATAGAAAAGAGTAACTAAGTCGATCTAAGACCACGCGCGTTGCGATGAACCTGTCAAACAGGGAACATAAGCGCGTTGTGACGGTCTTGTCAAATGGGAAAAAATAGTAAAAAAAACTTCTAAACCCACACGTACGTTACGACGTGTTTACTCGTAAAATTAGAACGAAACGTAAAACAAAAAATTTGTAAAAGATGAAAAATACGTGGATCAAAGTTGAAAATAAAAATGTGTTGGGGTTAAATTGCAAAAAAATAAAAAGTTTTGTGTTAAAAGCAAAAAAAAAAAAAACAACAAAAAACTTAATATGAAAAAAATGGAAACCATTGGGTTAGAAGTGAAAGATTAGAATTTTTTTTTGAAAAACTCCCTATGCATGGAGTACATTTCATGAAACATCAAAATCTTCCTAATTTATAATTTATAATATCATTGACAAAAACAACGAATTACAATAAAACGGTAGGTAAACGGGCAACAAGCCGCGTTGCAACCCATGGATAAAAAGTTTGGTCATGGTGATGATAAGATACAACAAAAAACAAGGAATCCGACGAGTTTCACCCGATTCTAGCGAGCTGTTTAGCTCCCTTGTGGCGGCGATGTGTAACACCCCAAAATTTATTTTAATACTAGAATAAATGGAAAATGGATAAATTAAATCATGGGAGGTTTTCAAATCAAAATTTAACAAGTCTTAAGGGGGTAATATGTAAATTATAATTAAGAAGGGTTTAATTATGTTCAAATCACAAACCCACACCCTGTGCGTGTTCTGGGTTCGATCAGGAGCAGGGAAACAAGGGTTTACCCTTGTTCTTGCAAAAATTCACCAATTGACAAGGAGAAATCAAAGATTACTCACTGCATGTTCTAAAGTTTCAATCATCCAAGCATTTCTAGTGGAGTGGTAAGTCAAATTTCTAAATTTGGCGAATTTTAGAGAAAGGGTTTCGACCCAATCTTAAATTCGTGGAATGATTTGTGTTAATTAGATGTTAGAGTTACTCCCTAGAATAGAAATCATGCTTGATTCTAGTTTATTGAAAGGAATCTTACAAAACCCATCTTGTGAAGTTATGCTATGAGTAGGAGGATTATAGAGATTATGATTATGTGTGGTTTTGATATGTAATTTTAATTGCAATATCTGAATGCTAGTTAAATTTATGTAGGCTAAAGGAATTGTTAGAACTAGAGTGATTATTGATGGCACATAGGATGAAGTAGTGAGTTATGCTTTAAATGTTGTACATTATGCTTTATTAATGTGACGCACACTAGATGTTCGATGAAATGCTTGATAGGATAATTGTGTGTAACTTGGAACATAATGGAATGGAATGTGGGTTCTAAACGAAGGATTGAATGTGTTGTTATAGGCGTGAAGGAAGAAAGTTCAAATTCTAAGAAACCGGAAGGATCACAAGACCGAGGTATGTTCCGTTGCATACAAATCTTTGTTAAATTTTCTTTTTACTTAATTTGACGTAAAACCATTCTTGTAAGACAATCATGGTAAATAGCAAGTTAATAGCAAATCCTTTGTGGATTTGGTTATGCTAACGAAAGTTGTGTTAAGCTATACATTTTGACCGATTTAAATTGAATCGTGTCAAGTAGAGATGGATGCCATCCGTTTGAACAGGTGGTTTCGAATGCTATAATGAATGTTGAAAGCTGAATCCGTTATGCGGATAGAATGAAGAGTTATGTTGAAAGCAAATAACCCAATAAAACGGGTCGAACGTGTATGCTTAACTCTCAATGAGAGTGTTTATGCCAAAACCCAATTACTTGGGTAGTCGAATGCGTAAAAAGGATAAAAGTTCTTGTATGGATGGAACTAAAAGGAAAGAATTATGATTTAACAAGTGTGATAACTAATCTTTAAAAATTTGGTTGTTAATGTAGGTAAAACTCCACTTTAGGCGATCTGGAGATTTAGAGCGAGCACGTGTCCATGCCTTATTTTACCAAGCGCTTCCGCTAGTTTATATGCTTACTTTTTGGGTCCATGTCTTGTTATTTTGTTTAATCTTGTTAGAAGTCATACACTTGAAAACTTGTTATCTTTGTTTGGGGTAGTTTAATGCTAATAGGGTCGTAGACGGATGTTGTCTATTATGTTAAAAACAGGGAGCATGTTCGTTTTACGAACGGGTCATGCCCAATTTTTGTAAAATTTTTATTATGTATCAAAGTGGGTATTTTGATGTCTGAAAAATTATTTTTGTAAGTAATTTATCATTATGGAAAAAGCGGACCTTACAAGTTGGTATCAGAGCCTAGGTTTGAGGGATTCGAGCAAGAGTAATAGTGCTTGAACTCAAACCGAAGGCTCGTGCAAAAGTGTGCTCGCTTAAGGATCGCCTATGAGGTAAGGTTTTTAAGTATTTGATTGGTATGAGCATGAATAGCGTATTATGGTATAAGTTTAAAGAATCAAGTAGATTATGGATGACAAGGAAAGTAAAATAAGAAGTTCCGGAACCCGAGCAGCTGGTAACAGACCTGGAAATGGATTAAAACATAAAAAAATGAAATTACAGCGAAATGATCAAGGGAAAGCCGTCGCCGACGCCCTACCCGTCCGTCGCCGACGCCCTCACTTGGCCGACGGCCTAAGTTCCTGCCTACGGGGTTTTTCACCCAACGCACGTTTTTAAAAGTCGTCGCCGACGGGCTTCGCTGTCGTCGCCGACGACTAGCGTAGGTTCAGTTCGCTGATTTGTTTTGTTTTTCACATTCTAAGTTTCCGTATTATTTGAAAGCATATTAAATTGTTACGAGAAGTCCATATCAGGCTTCATAGATGTGGGGAACCACAAATAGTAATTATGAAGGGATGGACTCGGAGGAGTCGAAGGTGACGAGTCGAATGATATAAACGAATAATGAAAATTTAAAAAGCGAGTAAAGTCTAAAATATGGGAATGCGGATGAAGTAAACATGGATTAATGAACTATGATGTAATGAAAGCTTGTTATTTGTGTTGAATATGAGTATGACAATGTGTAGATGGCTGATGCAAGAAACGTCAATGAGGATGATAACGATGATATGGTTAGACAAGAAGTATTTGAGAGCAGAGTCACAGAAGTAGCGGAAGGGGTTATGCAAGCTAATCTTCCCCGATTAGCTCAAGAAGTAGAAAGCCGAGTTTTGGGAGTCGTGGATGCTATGATGACCAGTAAGATCGAGGAATTGAAAGAACTAATTGAGGGGTCCAAAAGTAAAGGCAAGGAACGAAGATGCACATATAAAGATTTTGTGGCATGCCATCCAACAACGTATGACGGTAAAATCGATCCAATCGAATGTCAAAGATGGATTTCGAATATTGAGGCGGTATTTATACGAAGTCGGTGCGACAAGGAAGATCAAGTGATGTTCGCTACCGGTCAACTAACCCATCAAGCGAAAGATTGGTGGGATGCGCACAGTAAGGAAATAGGCGAAGATAGACTTCAAATTATGACTTGGCAAGAGTTCAAAGAGCCCTTCATGAGATATCATTGTCCTCAGTCGGCTATCGACAAGATTCAGGAGGATTTCTTACGCCTCCGGCAGAAAAATGAGTCAGTAAACGAAATATCAAATGCTTTCATGGATAAGATGAAGTTCTGTGGGGATTTGGTAACAACCGAAAGAATGAAGATAAATCGCTTCTATGGCGTGTTAAAGGCGGAAATTAGAGAGTTCATAACTCCCTCAAAATGTGAAACCCTCGATGAGCTCATTAATTTAGCACGGGATAGAGAGATTGAAATTAAAAGGCAAGAAGAGCGAGGTGAAAAGAGACCAAGTGAAAGGGGTGTAAGTTCTAGTCCATCTAAAAAAGGGAAGTTTCAGGATCAAGGAAGGAAGGGTAAGTCAAAAGGTGGAATTACTCCATGCAAGACTTGTGGGAAGCTCCATACCGGAGAGTGTTTGTTGGGCAAAAAGGGGTGCTACAAATGCGGTAAGGAGGGGCATTCGTCTCATCAATGCCCGAACAACCCGAAGACTTGTTTCAATTGTTTTGAAAGGGGGCATATCAAATCGGAATGCCCGAAGCTTCAGCAAGAGTCAAGGAAAGAAGATAAGAAGCAAGAGGGTTCTAGGGCGAAGGGGAGAATGTTTCAAATCACATCTGAAGAAGCCAAATCCCAGCCGAATGTGGTCTCAGGTATCTTTCTAATAAACTCCATACCGGTTTATGTCTTGTTTGATACCGGAGCCACTATGTCGTTTATCTCTAGTGAAATCGTACAACATCCTTCCTTTAAGATTGAACGAATGTCGATGCCCTTAGAAGTAGAAATAGCAGATAGTAAAAATTATTTGTTGCACGAAATATGTAAGAATTGTAAATTAACCATTGAAGATGAGGAGTTTGCTATCGATCTCATACATATGATCCTGGGGGAATTTAAAGTAATAGTGGGTATGGATTGGATGTCTAAAAACCACGCGGAGATAAATTGTGAAACCAAAACTATACTTCTCCAATCTCCAAGTGGAAGGCGATTAAACATACAAGGCGAAAGAAAAGTGGAGGCGAAGTTATGTACTCTCGTTCAAGCCATTAAGTGTGTACTTAATGGGAGTAGGGCATACTTGGCTTACGTGGTAGATACTTAACAAGGCTCCCTGAAGTTTGAAGACGTCGAAATTGTGAACGAATTTCCAGATGTATTTCCGGAAGAATTGCCGGGACTCCCTCCCGAGCGAGAAGTAGAATTTCGTATCGAATTGAATCCGGGTGCGAAACCGGTGGCGAAGGCTCCCTATAGGTTGGCTCCCACTGAGATGCGGGAATTAATGACACAATTACAAGATCTTCTAGATAAGGGCTTCATACGCCCAAGTGTGTCGCCTTGGGGAGCACCTGTCCTATTTGTTAAAAAGAAAGACGGGCCGATGCGCATGTGTGTTGACTATAGAGAATTAAATAAGCTAACCATAAAGAACCGCTACCCTTTACCTAGAATTGATAATCTTTTTGATCAATTACAAGGGGCGAGTTGGTTCTCGAAGATAGACCTACGTTCGGGGTACCATCAAGTTAGGGTACGGGAAGGAGATATTCCAAAGACCGCGTTTAGAACCCGTTATGGGCATTACGAATTCTTGGTCATGTCGTTTGGATTGACGAATGCGCCGGCTGCGTTTATGGATCTTATGAACCGAGTGTGCCGACCCATGTTAGACAAATCAGTAATCGTGTTTATAGATGATATCTTAGTCTATTCGCGAAGCAAAGCTGAGCATGTAAAGCACTTGCGTGAAGTACTCGAAGTTCTCCGCAAGGAGAAACTCTACGCGAAATTTTCAAAATGCGCCTTTTGGCTCAGAGAAGTGCAGTTTCTGGGGCATGTAATCAACTCGGAGAGCGTCTTGGTAGATCCGTCAAAAATTGATGCCGTAATGAAGTGGGTTTCTCCAAAGAACCCGACTGAAATAAGAAGTTTTCTGGGCCTCGCGGGATACTACAGACGTTTCATACAGGATTTTTCAAAGATAGCCTTACCATTAACAAAACTGACGAGGAAGAAAGAGAAGTTTGTGTGGGGTAAAGAACAGGACGAGGCCTTTCAACTGTTAAAGGAGAAACTATCACGTCCCCCGGTCTTGACATTACCGGATGGGACTGAAGACCTGGTGGTCTATTCTGACGCTTCACATCAGGGCTCAGGCTGCGTTTTAATGCAAAGGGGAAGGGTTATCGCTTATGCTACACGACAATTGAAGCCGCATGAAGTGAACTACCCAACCCACGATCTAGAATTAGCAGCGGTAGTATTTGCTTTAAAGATTTGGAGACATTATTTGTATGGCACGAGATGCACAATTTATTCGGATCACAAAAGCCTAAATACTTCTTTGAACAGAAAGACCTAAATATGAGGCAGCGGAGATGGTTGGAACTTATCAAAGATTATGATTGTGATATTCTATATCACCCAGGAAAAGCAAATGTGGTAGCCGATGCGTTAAGCCGAAAAGAGTATCCGTCTCCCCTTCGGGTAAAATCCATGAAGATGATAGTTACGCCACGATTACTCGAGACGATACGTGAATCTCAAGTAAAGTCGCTCGGAGCGGAAGACCTGAAGAGAGAACGATTAAAAGGTGTAATCGATAAACTAGAAGAAAATTCGACCGGACATAAGACGCGATTCGGCCGAATTTGGATACCACGATTCTGCGAAGTCAAGGCCGCTCTACTCGACGAGGCACATAAATCACGATATTCGGTCCACCCCGGGGCTACAAAGATGTATCGGGACTTGAAAACCGATTATTGGTGGCCGGGCATGAAGCGTGATATAGTCAAATACGTCGCGAAATGCTTAACATGCTCCCAAGTGAAAGCAGAACATCAAAAGCCATACGGGAAATTACAACCCTTGGAGATACCGGTATGGAAGTGGGAGGAACTAACGATGAATTTGATAACCAAGCTTCCTAAAACAAAGAAAGGGCATGATACAATATGGGTAATCGTAGACCGACTTACAAAAAGCGCCTACTTCCTGCCCATAAAAGAAGCTTACTCTTCCGAGAGATTAACAGAAATTTATATGAATGAGATCATATCTCGTCACGGGGTGCCCGTGTCAATTGTCTTGGATCGGGACACTAGATTTACTTCTCGTTACTGGCAAAAGTTTCACGAGAGTGTGGGTACGAAGTTACACATAAGTACCGCCTACCACCCTCAAACTGACGGCCAGTCAGAAAGAACCATTCAAACACTTGTTGATATGCTGAGGGTATGTGCCTTAGATTTCGGGGGAAGTTGGGATGACCATTTACCATTAGTTGAATTTTCTTATAATAATAGTTACCATAGTGGTATTCAATGGCACCTTACGAACTACTATACGGGAGAAAATGTAGAACCCTCGTATGTTGGGGTGAAGTAGCGCAAAGAGAGATTGCGCCAAGTGATTTAATAGCAGTAACAAATGAAAATATTGAATTGGTTAGATCTAGATTGAAAGCAGCCCAAGATCGGCAAAAAGCTTATGCGGACAAGAGAAGGCGTCCTATTGAATTCCAAGTCGGAGATTTTGTTCTACTGAAAGTGTCCCCATGGAAAGGTATAATCCGTTTTCGCAAACGGGGTAAGTTAGGTCCTCGTTACATCGGACCGTTTAAAGTCTTGGCTCGGGACGGAAGGGTTGCATATCGATTAGAACTACCGCCTGCTCTAGACGGGATTCACAATACCTTCCACGTGTCGCAATTGAGAAAGTGTCTTGCGGATGACACAGCATTAGTACCTCTCGATGACATCGAGCTGGACGAGGGGTTGAACTATGTCGAAAGACCCATAGCCATTAAAGACTTCAAGGTGAAGAATCTCCGCAACAAAGCTGTTCGGCAAGTGTTGGTACAATGGCGGCACCGAAAAGGGTCAGAACTCACGTGGGAAGCGGAAGACGAGATGAGGGAGCACTATCCATTTCTTTTTGGTATCTACACGTTTTAAATTGTTGTATGTCCAGGTTTCGGGGACGAAACCTCTTTTAAGGGGGGTAGACTTATAACACCCCAAAATTTATTTTAATACTAGAATAAATGAAAAATGGATAAATTAAATCATGGGAGGTTTTCAAATCAAAATTTAACAAGTCTTAAGGGGGTAATATGTAAATTATAATTAAGAAGGGTTTAATTATGTTCAAATCACAAAACCCACACCCTGTGCGTGTTTTGGGTTCGATCAGGAGCAGGGAACAAGGGTTTACCCTTGTTCTTGAAAAAATTCACCAATTGACAAGGAGAAATCAAAGATTACTCACTGCATGTTCTAAAGTTTTAATCATCCAATCATTTCTAGTGGAGTGGTAAGTCGAATTTCTGAATTTGGCGAATTTTAGAGAAAGGGTTTCGACCCAATCTTAAATTCGTGGAATGATTTGTGTTAATTAGATGTTAGGGTTACTCCCTAGAATAGAAATCATGCTTGATTCTAGTATAATTGAAAGGAATCTTACAAAACCCATCTTGTGAAGTTATGCTATGAGTAGGAGGATTATAGAGATTATGATTATGTGTGGTTTTGATATGTAATTTTAATTGCAATATCTGAATGCTAGTTAAATTTATGTAGGCTAAAGGAATTGTTAGAACTAGAGTGATTATTGATGGCACATAGGATGAAGTAGGGAGTTATGCTTTAAATGTTGTACATTATGCTTTATTAATGTGACGCACACTAGATGTTCGATGAAATGCTTGATAGGATAATTGTGTGTAAATTGGAACATAATGGAATGGAATGTGGGTTCTAAACGAAGGATTGAATGTGTTGTTATAGGCGTGAAGGAAGAAAGTTCAAATTCTAAGAAATCGGAAGGATCACAAGACCGAGGTATGTTCCGTTGCATACAAATCTTTGTTAAATTTTCTTTTTACTTAATTTGACGTAAAACCATTCTTGTAAGACAATCATGGTAAATAGCAAGTTAATAGCAAATCCTTTGTGGATTTGGTTATGCTAACGAAAGTTGTGTTAAGCTATACATTTTGACCGATTTAAATTGAATCGTGTCAAGTAGAGATGAATGCCATCCGTTTGAACGGGTGGTTTCGAATGCTATAATGAATGTTGAAAGCTGAATCCGTTATGCGGATAGAATGAAGAGTTACGTTGAAAGCAAATAACCCAATAAAGCGGGTCGAACGTGTATGCTTAACTCTCAATGAGAGTGTTTATGCCAAAACCCAATTACTTGGGTAGTCGAATGCGTAAAAAGGATGAAAGTTCTTGTATGGGTGGAACTAAAAGGAAAGAATTATGATTTAACAAGTGTGATAACTAATCTTTAAAAATTTGGTTGTTAATGTAGGTAAAACTCCACTTTAGGCGATCTGGAGATTTGGAGCGAGCACGTGTCCATGCCTTATTTTACCAAGCGCTTCCGCTAGTTTATATGCTTACTTTTTGGGTCCATGTCTGTTAGGATCTGAGGCTGTCATGATTCGTGTTTGTTTGCATAAAATGATGAAGTGCAGCGGAAATGAGTTGCAAACAAAGTAAACACAAACAAAGGAAAGTATAGATTGATAAACAATTGCTTTTCATTGAGTCAAATGATTTACAAAGAAGCAAAAGATTACAGTAAAAGCTTACAATCTAAACTCCCCCTCAGCCTGATACACCAGAGTTGGTTGCACAAGATGAAAGGATGAATTGAGGAGAAGAACTCACTCAAAACGATCAAGTGTAACAGTACAGAGTACTGTCATACTTATAGGCAAACCAAACTACTGATATACTTCAGCTGACGTCACCATGATAGTGACATCTAACGACCTAACAAACTACAAATACTGTCCTATACAAACTACTGTTATGTAACATCTGATATTCACTAACATACAAAACATAAGGAAACTACTGCTTCACATTCCACTGTTGTAGCCTTAGCACAGATGTTGAGTCTTCAATGCTTTCTTCAAAGGTGATCAGTCTTTGAGAGGGCAGTGCTTGAGTCTTCAGCAGCACTTAGGAAACAGCAGTAGATAGAGCAACAGAGTTTGTCTTCAGCAGTTGTTAGGTAATCATCAGAGTTTGGTTTATCAGTTGTTGTAGTTGAGCAGCACTTAAGATTATCAGTTGTTAAATAACCACTGTCAAGGGGAGAGATTAGAGTAAACTGCTGCTTATTAAGAGTCCATTGATGGGATCCGGTTTTGGCTTTACATTATCTGTTCCTCTGTTAGGGTTCAATCCCAACAATCTCCCCCTGGAACAGATAATGCCAAAACCCTTCCTTATTCAGGACCTTTATTTTTCATCAGAAGTTCCTTTGCTTTTCTTTTAAATTCTTCCTCAAAATCCTTGGAACTTGTATCATCCTCATCCCTGCACAGTGTAAGCTCAAGGAGATCCTGTAGATCTTCAGCACTTAGGCCTAGTGCCTGATTCCTTGATATATGCTTCACATCACCATTGAATCTGAGCAAAGTCAATACGTGGGTCTTTTGATCAGACATCCACTTTAGTTTTTTTGAACTCAATGGGTTTCTTGGGAGAGCTTTATTATCTGATGAACTTGAAGTGATTGGCCTGAAAAAGTGAAGAGCAGCATCATGAGCTTCAGACACTCGTATGAATGCTTGGTCAATAATCTTGTTGGCTTCAGCTATGTCTGCTTCAACTTCTTTGTCAATCAGCTCACTCTTTGTGAGATTTGCTGATGACTTTTGGCTTACTACTTTGACCTTTTTAGCAAGGGTTTGTAGTTTTGCCAATCTTTCTTTATCTGAAGCTATTTTCTTCATAGCTTCTTCAATCTGTTCAGCTTCTTTGTCCTTTTCTACTCCAGCAGATAGCATTTCCTTCTTTTCTTTACTCAGCTTTGTGACAAAATCTTCTGCTGTGCTGATCTGTGTTTCGAAAAGTTTGACTTGCTCTTGAAGCTTTTTGTAGTCAGACCTTTTAGGAGAGTTAGAGGCTTTCATCCTCTGCTTTTCAAGTCTTTCATAAGCTTCATCAGTTTGTTGCCTAGACCATTTTGATATGGCTTCAGCAGTGCCTATCTTAGCATCCACCAACTCCCTTTTCTTCCTTTTATACTCAGCAGTGAGATCAGTAATGAGTCTTTTGTACTTACTCCAGTTTTGGAGCAGTTTTCTTCTTTGAAGGATCATTTTTGATTCTTTGGATCCTTTCAGCCTCATGCTTCAAAGCTACTAAAGGCCATTCTTTAAACTGGGATTCTTCAGCAGAATAGAATTTTTCTTTCATGATGAAGGCTAGAAGTTGTTCTCTCAATCTCTTCTTTTGATCAGCCTTTTCTTTGTCTAGCTCTTGTGCATATCCTTCCATCTGCTTAACCTTTGCAAGGTAGAACTCCAGTCTATTCGCAATGCCTTCTTCGCTTAGCCTTTCTTTCTCACTGTCAACCTTGGCTTTAACTTTTGCTTGCCTTGCCTTTATTCTGAGATAATCATTTATATCTTCTGGAGCTATATAGCCTATGAGTGAGGAGAATTTTCTTTTTGAGGGATCTGTTTCTGTATAAAACTGTCTCATCTCATTTTTGATGGCATCAAGCTCTAGTGGATATTTTTCAGCATTTGGATCATGTATCCCTTCATCGGCAGTAATTGGCTTTCTTTTTCTTTTTAGGAGCTGTGGTTGTGATATGGGAAGAGATATAGGAAGAATTAGGGCAGTTGTGGATGTCTGACTAACAGTGGTTGAAACAACTGGTGTCTCAACTGCTGTTGTCATTACAATTACTGATGTATCAGTAATTGTCTTCTGCTTTTGAGCAGGGGATGGAGAATGGGAAATGATATTTGAAGGTGGTGATGGTGGTGGTGACTCATCATCAGGAATGAAAACCCTTCTTCTTTTTGAAGAGGAGACTGATGATGTTTTGGGTGGATCAGTGGTTTGAGATTGGATGGCAGTGGATTGTGATTGACTAACAGTGGTTGAAACAACTGGTGCTTCAATCACTGTTGTCACTACAGCAGATGTTGTAACATCTGCTGTCTTCTGCTTTATGGCAGGAGGCAGTGGTGGTGTGGCTTTAGATGATAGTGGTGGTGGAACAGTAGTTATGATGGTGTGTGATGAGGTGGTGTGTGTTGAAGGTGTGTGTGTTGATGAGATGGCAGCTGTTTGGCTACTGACAGCAGTTTTTGAAACTACTGTAGTATCAGCTGTTGAAGTTTGTGAGGTTTTGGGTTTCTCTGGTTCAATGTACACCCCATCTTCTATACACTCATGTTCTAGTAATTAGACATAAAATGAGTTGTTCTAAGTAGAGCAAGATTTCATCATCTGGGATGCTAAACCACTGTCTAAAATAATAGACAGTTGGCAAAACCTTGAACAAAATTTCTGAGAATCACTGCTGACAATTTAATCTTGATATGATACATCTAAAATGTATCCTGTTAAGAATAGCATTTCTGTAAACAACAGATGATAGATAAGATATTGTGTTCTCACATAGTCAAAAATCAATATCTACATCTAAACAAACAGATGCTAAAATATTTGTCAAAAGTTAAAACACTGCTGCACAAACAGTTGTTAAACATATGATCTTCATTTGTTTTATCCACTGTTGTTTCTAAAATGCTGTTGTGTTTTAACATCTGCTTTCTAAAGTCTGTCCATTGCTAAAGTGTCAACCTCTGTTCTTCAAAAACACTGATGTTAAAATCATTGTTTCATCCACTGATGCATCCACTGTTTCATTTTATTACCGTTGTAACTACTGATACTTGCTCCATCAGTAGTTGTCAAAACAACTGTCCTCCATCATTTACCATTCCATCAGATGTTTGACACGTGGTCAGTTTTTAGCCTTCAGATCAAAATAACCGCTGCCACATCAGCAATCACTTTTTCCCTAAATAAAACCCTGATTAAATCCAAACAGGGTTTTACTGTCGAATTGAATTCCAAAATTTCTCTTCACAAAAAAGTTTCCCTTTCATAACTCCAAAAATCTTCTTCGATATTCATCATCAAAAATGACGAAGCCAAAATCGAAATCAAAAACAAAATCTTCATCATCTTCATCCAAAACAGCAGAAGCCACTGAAATGGCCGCTGAAACCATGGATACACGCTACAAAGCTCCACACAATTATGTGGGTATACTCACAAAACCCACCGATAACCACACCTTCGATTCCATCCTTGACATCCTTTCTGCATCACAGTACAAAACTTTGATAACAGCAGACGCTCATATTTACCTTGATACCCAGAGAGAGTTCTGGAAAAATGCCACCCTTGAAAAACAAGGAGACATCATCGCCGCCATTAACTCCTCGATACAGGGTAAGGAGGTAAAAATTTCTCCGAAATCCATCTCTGAAACCTTTAAACTCGATGATTTAAATGGAAAAACCTCTTTTACAAAAGACGAGTTGGTAAAGGATTTCATGAACAGGGGTTATGCAGAACAACCAAAGGTAGATACCCTACCAAAGGGTTACTTCCCTTCTACACCCAGATTTTTATTTCACACACTGCTCATGTGTGTTTCAAATAAAACAACGTCCTTCAATGAGATACCAACAAAAATTCAATGCTTGGGGTATGCAATTTTAAACGATAAAAACTTTAACTACTCCCAGGTAATATTTGATGATTTGGTAAAGAACGTTGATAATAAGGCTTTTCTGCTCTTTCCGAGATTTCTAAGCTATTATTTTGAACAAACATTTGTAGAGAAAGATGCAGAACTGCCCAAACAAGGTGTCTCATTCAAAATAAACTTTTTAACAAAAGAAACTTTTTCAAGAATGATGGCACCAATAAAATTAAAAACAAAAGAGGCAGAGCAGGTTTTAGAAACTGCCACTGACCCTGTAGCAACCACTGCTGAGCCCACTGCTCCAGGTGATCAAAGTAGCACACCCACTGCTTTGAAACCAACACCTGCCACCAAAAAGACCAAAAGAAAACCATCCAGAAAACCCACCAAACCCAAAACAAAGGCAACTCTGGAAGATGAGATCCCAGAGCAACTGCCAGTGACAACACAAAAGTCACCGGAAACCACTGCTGCTACTTCCTCACAGCAGTTGGTAGAAAGATCTCAACCCCAGCCTCAAACTCCTCTTGCATCCTCACAAAAGGATCAAGTTGTAAGCACAGGGACACCACAATATGAAGCTCTAGGTCCACTCGGATCTATCTTCCACAGTCCTGATCCCAAGGACATGTCTCTTTCTACCCCCACACCCTCACCAATAATATTACCACAATCAATAATGCCCCTGTTGCATGCAGTTGATATGGCACAGACACAAACCAGTTCCTCTCAATCACCTATTACTGAGAGTATACCTCCACAAGTGACTGGGTCTGATGTGCATACCTCTGCTATCCCAGCAACAGTTGAGGAGGTTACACCCCTTGAGTTACGAGTAACTCTTGGTGGTAGTTCAAGTGGAGCAGCAACTACAACTGATGGATCAACAGATCTTCAGTTGGACAGTTGTTTCATAACTAAGACTCCCTTGAAGGCAATTTCTTCCATGGCAACATCGGTAACCACCACCGAGTTAAATATAACCACTGGTACCATCAAAGGTTTATCGGTTGCTGAAGAAAGAAGTCCCCAGTACCAAGAACAAGGGGCATCATTGGATGATTTTTGGGATTCACTTCCTAAGTCAAACATTGATACAACCACTGCTGGTGGGGATTCAGATGATCCTGTTAATTCAGGTGATGATTCAAGATATAATGAATTGACGGCCAGAGTTGAAAACCTGGAATCTTTAGTTGTAGAAATAAAAGATATGGTGCAGCAGCTGTTAGAAGCTCAAATAGCCCAATCTTCTGCCCCTCCTGCTCAAGCACCTGCTCCACAAGCATTTGCTGCAAATGAGCTATGGAATATTCTCCAACCACTGCTTGAACATCAGCAACAATTGGCTGCTAAACAGCACGCAAATCAAGTAAAATGCTGACCAACATGGTGGAATCTCGGTTCAAAGACACTCAAGCAGACATCAAGGCTATAAAGGCCAGCATACAACAGAATGCTCAAAGTGAGAAAGCTCCTTCTGCCATTTTCTTCATGGACACACCCCTGGCAGATAATGCCAAAAAGGGGGAGAAAACCAGGTTGAAAAAGAAAGGTATAGAAGATGGGGTGTACATTGAACCAGAGAAACCCAAAACCTCACAAACTTCAACAGCTGATACTACAGTAGTTTCAAAAACTGCTGTCAGTAGCCAAACAGCTGCCATCTCATCAACACACACACCTTCAACACACACCACCTCATCACACACCATCACAACTACTGTTCCACCACCACCATCATCTAAAGCCACACCACCACTGCCTCCTGCCATAAAGCAGAAGACAGCAGATGTTACAACATCTGCTGTAGTGACAACAGTGATTGAAGCACCAGTTGTTTCAACCACTGTTAGTCAATCACAATCCACTGCCATCCAATCTCAAACCACTGATCCACCCAAAACATCATCAGTCTCCTCTTCAAAAAGAAGAAGGGTTTTCATTCCTGATGATGAGTCACCACCACCATCACCACCTTCAAATATCATTTCCCATTCTCCATCCCCTGCTCAAAAGCAGAAGACAACTACTGATACATCAGTAATTGTAATGACAACAGCAGTTGAGACACCAGTTGGTTCAACCACTGTTAGTCAGACATCCACAACTGCCCTAATTCTTCCTATATCTCTTCCCATATCACAACCACAGCTCCTAAAAAGAAAAAGAAAGCCAATTACTGCCGATGAAGGGATACATGATCCAAATGCTGAAAAATATCCACTAGAGCTTGATGCCATCAAAAATGAGATGAGACAGTTTTATACAGAAACAGATCCCTCAAAAAGAAAATTCTCCTCACTCATAGGCTATATAGCTCCAGAAGATATAAATGATTATCTCAGAATAAAGGCAAGGCAAGCTAAAGTTAAAGCCAAGGTTGACAGTGAGAATGAAAGGCTAAGCAAAGAAGGCATTGCGAATAGACTGGAGTTCTACCTTGCAAAGGTTAAGCAGATGGAAGAATATGCATAAGAGCTAGACAAAGAAAAGGCTGATCAAAAGAAGAGATTGAGAGAACAACTTCTAGCCTTCATCATGAAAGAAAAATTCTATTCTGCTGAAGAATCCCAGTTTAAAGAATGGCCTTTAGTAGCTTTGAAGCATGAGGCTGAAAGGATCCAAAGAATCAAAAATGATCCTTTAAAGAAGAAAACTACTCCAAAACTGGAGTAAGTACAAAAGACTCATTACTGATCTCACTGCTGAGTATAAAAGGAAGAAAAGGGAGTTGGTGGATGCTAAGATAGGCACTGCTGAAGCCATATCAAAATGGTCTAGGCAACAAACTGATGAAGCTTATGAAAGACTTGAAAAGCAGAGGATGAAAGCCTCTAACTCTCCTAAAAGGTCTGACTACAAAAAGCTTCAAGAGCAAGTCAAACTTTTCGAAACACAGATCAGCACAGCAGAAGATTTTGTCACAAAGCTGAGTAAAGAAAAGAAGGAAATGCTATCTGCTGGAGTAGAAAAGGACAAAGAAGCTGAACAGATTGAAGAAGCTATGAAGAAAATAGCTTCAGATAAAGAAAGATTGGCAAAACTACAAACCCTTGCTAAAAAGGTCAAAGTAGTAAGCCAAAAGTCATCAGCAAATCTCACAAAGAGTGAGCTGATTGACAAAGAAGTTGAAGCAGACATAGCTGAAGCCAACAAGATTATTGACCAAGCATTCATACGAGTGTCTGAAGCTCATGATGCTGCTCTTCACTTTTTCAGGCCAATCACTTCAAGTTCATCAGATAATAAAGCTCTCCCAAGAAACCCATTGAGTTCAAAAATACTAAAGTGGATGTCTGATCAAAAGACCCACGTATTGACTTTGCTCAGATTCAATGGTGATGTGAAGCATATATCAAGGAATCAGGCACTAGGCCTAAGTGCTGAAGATCTACAGGATCTCCTTGAGCTTACACTGTGCAGGGATGAGGATGATATAAGTTCCAAGGATTTTGAGGAAGAATTTAAAAGAAAAGCAAAGGAACTTCTAATGAAAAATAAAGGTCCTGAATAAGGAAGGGTTTTGGCATTATCTGTTCCAGGGGGAGATTGTTGGGATTGAACCCTAACAGAGGAACAGATAATGTAAAGCCAAAATCGGATCCCATCAATGGACTCTTAATAAGCAGCAGTTTACTCTAATCTCTCCCCTTGACAGTGGTTATCTAACAACTGATAATCTTAAGTGCTGCTCAACTACAACAACTGATAAACCAAACTCTGATGATTACCTAACAACTGTTGAAGACAAACTCTGTTGCTCTATCTACTGCTGTTTCCTATGTGTTGCTGAAGACTCAAGCACTGCCCTCTCAAAGACTGATCACCTTTGAAGAAAGCATTGAAGACTCAACATCTGTGCTAAGGCTACAACAGTGGAACGTGAAGCAGTAGTTTCCTTATGTTTTGTATGTTAGTGAATATCAGATGTTACATAACAGTAGTTTGTATAGGACAGTATTTGTAGTTTGTTAGGTCGTTAGATGTCACTATCATGGTGACGTCAGCTGAAGTATATCAGTAGTTTTGTTTGCCTATAAGTATGACAGTACTCTGTACTGTTACACTTGATCGTTTTGAGTGAGTTCTTCTCTTCAATTCATCCTTTCATCTTGTGCAACCAACTCTGGTGTATCAGGCTGAGGGGGAGTTTAGATTGTAAGCTTTTACTGTAATCTTTTGCTTCTTTGTAAATCATTTGAATCAATGAAAAGCAATTGTTTATCAATCTATACTTTCCTTTGTTTGTGTTTACTTTGTTTGCAACTCATTTCCGCTGCACTTCATCATTTTATGCAAACAAACACGAATCATGACAGCCTCAGATCCTAACAATGTCTTGTTATTTTGTTTAATCTTGTTAGAAGTCATACACTTGAAAACTTGTTGTCTTTGTTTGGGGTAGTTTAATGCTAATAGGGTCGTAGACGGATGTTGTCTATTATGTTAAAAACAGGGAGCATGTTCGTTTTACGAACGGGTCATGCCCAATTTTTGTAAAATTTTTATTATGTATCAAAGTGGGTATTTTGATGTCTGAAAAATTATTTTTGTAAGTAATTTATCATTATGGAAAAGCGGACCTTACACAATGGTACAGGGTGAAGAGCATGGCGACATGGTTGTGTGGATGTATTATGGGTCCAGAGCAGAGCTCGTTTGATAGGCTTTCAAGATAGGCGAAGACAAGCACGCAAAACTGGAAGTCGACAGCTGTTTTGCGATTTTCGCGACTGCGAACGACACTGGTGGGGATCCGCGAGAAGAACACATGGATAGGTTGATCATCTAAAACTGAGTTCATTTGGATCGGTTTTAGGCTACACGCATGTTGGCATGTGAAAAAAGAGCGAATTTGGAGGTTGTTTGATTTTCTAGCAGCAACGGCGACAGACATCGCTGATAATTTTTGAGGACCATATGTCAAGATGAACACGTGGATATGTGGATCACTTGTATCGAAGTTCGTACGGTCGAGTTATGACCACATCTACTTTCTACTCTCACTAGCACTCTAGAATGTTGCGCGTATAGGTTCAGAACATCGCATACACAAAATATGACTTCTTGGAACCTTTTAATTATTGTTGGGCAATGTTTTGGGATATGGCAAAACTGTCATGGACGACGTTAGGGGATGTTTTTTCGGCAGCGTTATATTTTGGGGTATTTATACACGAATGGGCGCGTTAGTTGTATAGAATAGGATGGTTTAAGCCTAAGCTTGTAGCTCAATGATCTTAAGTAGATGGGTTGATGACAATGAGAAGAAAGGATTAATCGTGATAATTTGTAGGATGCAGGTTTGTTACCGTTGGGATGCTTTATGGATGTACGAGTGCTTTGGACGGATAAACACTATAGCTAAAGATAAGGTGAGCTCTAATCCCTCTTTTACATGTTTCTTGGGCTAGCATACACGCGTTTATACATTTTATGAATTAGTGAGCCTTACGGGCATTTTTATTATCAAACGTACTTCAAGAAGTCTGTGTTTTCAAAGAGTTACAAAAACTTGTATGTCACACCCCGAAATTTTAACCACAAACCGATGGGCCCGGTGGGGAGTATCGTGACGTAGTTGATATAATCATAGTCAATTATACACATTTTATAGCACAGCGGAAGGCTTGGTAGAAATTACTATTACAAACCGAAGTTCAAAGTACGAAATAAAAGAATATACAGACGGTTTGAAAGAAAGGATCCACAGGCGGATCTAAAAATATAATACAAAATATGTTCAACAGACTTAAAGCATTACGGACTTGCAAGATCCTTTATTTAATGCCCAAAAGTTCCCAGCCTAGTATGTGTAGTACTTACCACTTAGTCTTTTGAAAATACGTCAGTTTTCACTGGTAAATACAATTAACCGAATCTTTTGAAAATATTCATGAACATTGGTTCACAGGCACAAGACACAAAAAATATTTTATAACTTGGGACAATTATATAATAATCTTGTATACATATTTACATGTTTGTCATACATTTAGGGCCCGATATAGAAACCGAGACATGATTAACCAACACACCACTAATATAAACCCACAAGGAGTTATCCCCAACAATGTGGGTATATCTTTTTACATACGCAACTGTCAGGTGTATGCCTACACCTCGTGCTTAAGTTGTGGTCATTTGCAATTAAATGAGCCGAGGATATCCAAGACACGGTTGCATTAACCCCCAATGTTTAAGTTATCAAACAAAACGGATTAAAACGGGTTATGTATTTATTAATCACAATTTGATTAAAGGATTTCATACCCGACCAAGCGGGAATATTTTACCGTATCCCAAGCCCGTATAAGGGAAAATAAGTTAAAAGTATTTACCTGAGCTTCTAAATGCAAGATCTATCTACTCAACTGTATAATGCAAATAGACTCGTGAAGGTAGCTTTTACCGGGGCTTCCTAATCTGGAACGAAGGTTTTATTAACCTATTATATTACTAACGGGTCTTATTTAAGTCATAGATTTAGACCGGTTAGTTTAAAGGACGATTTACGGTACGAAACGCTAGATTAAGCGATGACCGGATTGGAATGTAATTTAGACTCGATAAGTATGGAGACTTGTATTATATGGGTAAACTGAATAAATTCTGGATTTTGAAGTTAAAATGATAAGGTTTAACCTGTTTCGGATAATTTATGCAAACTAGTTACATAAACTGCACTGAACGCGTATAAGCATAAACAGGTAACTGGATGAGTCATGTACAAGTTCCATAAGTTATTAGGCTTAATATATGTTATGATATCAGTAGGATATCAACAAATATGTCCAAAAAGATTTTAAAATCAAATTAAGCCTCATAAGGGCATTTCGGTCATTTTATGATTTATAAAAGAGGTTTACATGCAAACTAAGGTTCTGGTCATAAACCTTATGTAAAAATTTTTAATTTATGTTACACTAACAGTAGCATATTATATATATGTGTGGTTTACCATTTATGGTCAAACTATGCACCGTATGGGCATTTTGGTCATTTCACACATAGTTTTAAGGACTTATTTGGGATTCTGAGTTCATGACTTATACCTACTATAAAATATTAAAAATGGTTTATAAAATGAGTACGTAATAAGTCTTGGGTGCTAAGTATGGTTTAAAACCATACTATGCACCTTAATGTCGTAAAAATCGATAAATGACAATTATTTTGATGTTTAGGAAATTCTGAGGTTATGACCAGCTTTGTATGGTCAAAATAATTTATTTATCATATCATATCAGTACCAAAAGGTTCTTGCATGTTATTCTTATTTAAAACCCAATTTATGTGTGAAAAGGGCATAATCGTCATTTATTAATATAACTAGGTTATCACCCGGGATTGCTTCCCTGGCTCGAGAAAATTACTTGTATTAAAAACTACTTATGATTAATACATAATTACACGTTCACTACCTCTGCATTCTCGATCTCGCCACCAGTTTTAGTAGCTCCATCTTGCTTGTGTGAATCATCTGTAAAACGGAAAAATTGAGTCAAAGTTGCATAACTAATGGTTACGCAAATCACATAACCGAATGCTTACCTCCTTCCTCGGAAATATCAGAGGCTACAAGGTGAGATTATCCCTTAGCAGTTGCATAAGTAATGTACTGTCTTTGTATGACTCCTCATTCATAGTATCAAGCTCGGAAATCTCTTCATCAAATGCCTGTTTGGCTAGGTGACATGCCCTAAGAACAATAAGCAGTTAAGCGTATGTTAACTAATATTCAAAAACAATGTTGCTACGAATCAATTTAAGTTGAGCAAACCTTTCGGCTGAATTTAGAATATTGTCTAACCCGTAAAGACTTGACATAACCTCAAATAATTGAGAAATGACCAACATTTACTTTTGAATGGGTTGATGTCGTCTATGTTTTAGCTCTAACTGGTCAAATGAGTATAATAAAAGTATCTCGCTTTAAAGGGAAATGGGTTGCAATTCCCGTAAAAAGTAAATGCCTATACCTCATACGCTTTCATTGAAAGATCTGCAACCTCTTTCTTGTCATTACCAGACTTAAATTCTGCCATATATCTACAATAATCCCCTTTCCTGTAGAACAAAAATCAATATTAGAATAACCATATTACAAAATCATTAATATGCAAGGATATGCAGCAGTTATTCACATTTACCTAACTATTCTTACCTGATACTATCCGAATTAAGATTTGATACATAGTTTTTTTTTTTATGTTTCAAAACAGTTTGTATTTTATTAATTTATCGAGTTTAATGTAGTTGATGGTAAATGGTATCTCACCAACAGACAACAGCCAAGGACATCACCCCACATATTTTCATATATATTAAACACAAGAGAGCACAATAGATTAATCCATAAGAGAAGAAGAGACAATGAAAAAAGGAATTATCAGTAGCTTATAAATATAATAATAATGTCCAAATGATTCAACTTTCTTCTACCAAACATCACCAGGTTACAACTTTCCACCCTTAAATTTGATAGAACATGCGGGTTTTTAAAATTTTCTTATTGAGTCAATTATACTATGTTATCTAGGCATAGGGGTGGCCAAATGGGTGGGTTGGATAAGTTTGGGTACGGGTTAAGATGGGTATGGGTTAGGATGGGTTA
This sequence comes from Helianthus annuus, assembly GCF_002127325.2. Classification (NCBI taxonomy): domain Eukaryota; kingdom Viridiplantae; phylum Streptophyta; class Magnoliopsida; order Asterales; family Asteraceae; genus Helianthus; species Helianthus annuus. Next base: position 108,124,038 of record NC_035442.2, on the reverse strand, counting down.
GCATGGGTTTAGGTCAAGATAGATTTTTGTCAATATGGATTTGGGCATAATATGCTAAAAACATAAATAAATTAAAAAAATCAAAAAATTAAAAAAAAATAAAAAAACAAAAAAAAAACACCTTTATATCAGTTTGATTTGGCTCAAACTGATTCTAGCATGATCATCTTGTTCTTGAAACCGATTTATGACACAACCTGTTTTAACCGACCAAAACTGATTTCAACCCTATGTCAATTGATTTGAATATGATTATTTCTCGTTAATACCAGTTTATGAAACATGGAAATACATGTGCGATTATAACATGCAGAGGAAGTAAGCTTCTATATAAAAGGTCAAAGTCAAACATGACATGCAGAGGAAGTAAGCTTCTATATAAAAGGTCAAAGTCAAACATGACATGCAGAGGAAGTAAGCTTCTATATAAAAGGTCAAAGTCAAACATATTGCTATTTGGTTTATTATTCGGTTACTGAAATGCAAATCCAAGATAAAACAAAGTATATAAAGCGTTGAGGATTACCTAATAAATATCTTAATAATTCGATCAATTTGCGCTTAAACTCAAGCATCAGAAGCATCACTGTTTTCGCCCTCTTTATAACCACTGCACCTTATAATATACACCTGTAACAAAAAGCGAAAAAACGATCTTTAATAACAAACTAACAATATCTAAGTGTTAACAATATCTAACTGGTTTGGCTACACATCGTTTGTTGACAAATGTTGACCAATATAAATAACCAAATAAACTCACGTTCTGTACCAAAATCATTCGAGGTAGCGTAAATATTGATGAAAATAGTGCTCATTATTTTCATAGATTCATCATTCATGGCCTAAGCAAAAAAATTTAGCTCCAAAAGCCGATAGTGGGGGGATCAGATCAAACGACTATTAAAAAACAAACTGAACTAAACAGGAAACTGACGCAACAAAAGATCAAGCAAAAACTAAAGTAAACATCTATGAAGCTTTCATGCTATCAAAATATCAGATCAAATAGTACTCATTATTTTCATAGATTCATCATTTACCTAGCGTAATACCCATCCTAACCCATCCTCATTTTTAAATGACCCAAAATACCCAAATGGGTTTTTATTGCCAGGCCTATATCTAGCATTAGAATAATATTTGGTATGCTACCAAAACTTATAAAATATGTGAATGAACTGCATTTTTATAAATTTTCTGAACCATTTATGTATACTTGCAGACCCAATAAATCAACCCGTGATTTCAAAAGCATATATAGAAGGAAGAGATGCACTTTACCTAGAATAAACAGGATGTAAAACCTGCAACATAAACAAATGTATAAGAACAAAGTCAATCATTTAGCATGCGTAACGTAAATACCTAATATGAAAATGGGTTAGGACTGATCCAATTACAAACAACATACAATGAACTTACGTCCCAACTCAAAGAAGTCAACAATCAGCAAATCGACAGTTAAGCTAACCCATTATATATTTATATTCATACTTGCTTGAGATCAAGTCCAACAACATTCAAAACCTAACAGTCATCACTGTCAATCAAATACAAAAATCCTAGACCATAATCACCAATTACCCTTTATTTTACCCAAACAAAAATTGGAAATCATACCTGAGTTGTTGCAAAAGACTAGCATTGTTTACTGGCTGCATATTGTTTAATATTAATTACAAAAGAGGCGCCTTTATCCCACTTGATTCCTTCAGTTGTGCAAATAAGAAAAAGGTTCTTCGATGGGTCTCCAAAACTTCCCAACATTTCCTGCTTACAGTTTTTGTGTTTTGCCACGTGTCTCCGTATCTGTTTAGAAATACAACAGAAGAGTAGACATAAAAAATGGCTAAAAAATCAATACCTAACTATTTTCACTTGAGTAAACAGAGTGTATTTCCATGTAGTTTGTGTCATAGTCATAATCACCCTTCAACGATGTCGAAAAGAAATAAAAGTTAACACAATTTGATTATATTAACAATAAAGATCAAAGAAGGAATGAACTTTACAACATACCTTCGATTATAAATGATGACTTAGTGATGAATAGAGCAGATTTGCGGCAACCACCACCACCTTCTACCATAGTTTCTAGCTTAAAAAAAAACTAAAATTGCATCAGATATAAAGTCAAATTATCATCATAGAATATACTACATTAATACTAATTAAAAAGCACAATACTATACATTTTGTATTCAATTAAAGCTGCTAAGTTTGAAAAATAAAAAAAGCTTCCTACACATCCAAAGAAGACTCAAACACAGAACAAAAAACTACAGTGTTTTTTTATGAAAAGAAGCCCAAAAAATAGGAGCTTTTTTCAGCAAACAAACCCCACAAAACTGCTGGTTTTTTCTGCACAAAAACCTCAAAAAACTGCAGTTATTTTTGACGAAAAAATGCCCAAAAAATACCAGCTTTTTTCAACAAACAAACCCCCAACACTGAGCGTTTTTTCAGCCCGAAAACATAAAAAAAAACAGCAGCTTTTTTCACCAAACAAACCCTCCAAAACTGCTGGGTTTTTTTGCACAAAACATCAAAAAACTGCAGTTTATTTTGACAAAAAAATGCCCAAAAACTAGCAGCTTTTTCCAGCACTTAAACCCCCAAAACTGCATGTTTTTTCAGCATGAAAACATCAAAAAATTGTGTGTTTTTTCTGCAAAAAAAACCCTACAATTTTGCAAGTTTTTTTAGCGATCAAAACATCAAAAACTGCAGTTTTTTAAACCAAAAGAAGCTTATCGAGGCAAACGAAACCAACGATTATGGAATATATTCGTGTCTAAGCACAATAAAAAGTTAAAGTTAAAATACTTTCTAATATTTAGAGAAACAAAATGAAAGAGTACATACTGAAAAGAAGCTTATCGAGGCTCTCATTAACAGCACATTCATACACCAAAACCTTCACCGGAAACATGCAATACCCCAACAAACTCAATAAATTACGATGTTATATGCAAGCTAATAATTTACCTTCATTTGTAAAGTATCTATTCCCCTATTTTAAAGTCTCTGAAAGCTTCTTCATGGCAATTTCCTTGTCATCCTGCACATCCATATAAATCAAATTAAATTATTCATCAAATCATCAAATCAAATTATTCATCAAATCATCCACCACAACAAACATATAAATCACAAAATTGGAGTAAGAAAAAACTAAAAGTTCACCTATCTAAGAGCAGACCAATCAAATTTCCTAAAAAAGATGATGAATGATAAGATTCATCTGTTTCATCTTTTAGTGGAAGTTACTTTACATATTTGAAATAACTTAAGTAATTTGATTAACCGACTTGTTTGGTGTCGGTTGAACCAAGAGGGTAGCAACAGGCACAAATGTGCGTCTCGTTTCAGGATTTGAGTTTTCAGGCTTCGACCTTTAAGATGAAAGTACATGAGTTCCTGCAAGTTCTTCATGTTTGGCTAGGACTCGCTGTAAATCATCATAAAGAGCTAATTCGAGAGATAATAGTGATCCATCCCTGGAACAAAAAATAAAATATATATCAGGATAGCGAAAATTAAAAAATGAAAATAGAACATATATTCAATGTACAGGTGACAATCACGACATCTTTACTTATGAATGCCTGAATGAGTTGATTAGTAAGCAAGCATGATACATCATTATCATTGCCATTGCCATCGCCATCAAATGTGTGTGAATCGTAGCTTCTTTCTTTGTGGAGAGAGGAGTGAGAGATGAATGAGTGGCATACTTGACACCACTTCAACCAGCCATGGGCTTGCTCTCTTTATATTTTGTAATAAAGCTGGTTCATGCCAACTAACCTACATCATGGTCAAAAGTATCAAGAAATAATCTTCCATTTTATGAATCATTGATGTGTTGGCATGTTATATATCAACATAGCTAAATTGATATATCGATCACATAATATTGAAATGCTAACAGAATGCAATGATGCATAGGAGAGTTACCTGTAGAAGCCGCCATGGAGAATTAGGCCACTGAAAAGGATCAGCAACTTCAACAGAAGATACAGTTCCCATGAACCAGCTTAAACGTGATGAATCCTCTATTTCAAAGGCCATTTTGAACCTCATTCTAGCACACCATTGTCTGCTTAGTGAAGCAGCAAAGAAGAAGCTTTCACACAAAATCTGGATTGTTTCTTAACGGACCAAGTGTTGAAATCCTAACCAAAAAAGGCACGTATTTAATTAATGCCAAGTAATAGTCACAAATTACAACAATTGATGAGAATAAAAATATGAAAATTCCAAACTTAATTCCCTAAATAATAAAATTATATTCAAGGTGTTGTCGTTTATTAAGCAAAAAGTCATTCTATTTGCGCACTTGTTAGCCTCAAAAATCTTAATAAGCGTTGAGTTCCGCATCGCATCCAATTGTAGAACAAATCTTAATTTATCCTAACGCATAAGAATGCCTAAGTTATATCGCTAAATCATTGAAAAAAGAGCAGTAATAACTTACTGAGAACCAGAACCACAAACTTGCATAACCGATCAAACCTACCCATTTGTACCAAATATAGCCAAATCAGTAAAAAAAACTAACAGTCTAAAAACAAAACGCTGATTACATTGATAATTACACAATGCTCTTTAACCAAACACAAATCAGTTAAGTTAAAAAATAATAACCTAATCTTAGTTCATCTAAACATTGATTAAATCAATATTTATGCAATTTGATTCAACTAAACACAAAATTAGGTATCTGAATCGTAATTCGCACACAAAAGAGAACAAAATCAGCGAAGTTAAACCAGAAATAAGTCCATAACCTAACCTAAATCCACGTAAATTACATCGATGATAATGCAATCAAACAAAAAATTAGGTATTCAAACAATCAGTCAAAAAAAAGATCAATAACCTGGAGCACGAGTAAAGATAATATCGTGATTCGCCATTGGTGAATGAATGATTGAAGCTAAAAAAGAAGAAACAATCCACACTGTGATCAATACTCAGAAAAATATGAATCGGGCTTGTTACATATATAACTGCAAAGACCAGTTTTAAATGAAGAGGAAACAACAATGGATACATAGGAAAGGTTGCAACTGTCAAAAGGACCACACCATCACCACCGATCTGACGGAACGGCTAGTATTTTTCGATGAAGGATTGTATCAGAAGGGAGGGATAAGAGAAGGAGTGCACCAGGAGGAGAGGAAGATTCGGGATTGTATCAAAAGGGATAAGACAGAGAAGAGAAGCCAAAAGGGAAAAACTTAGGGTTTTGAAAAAAGAAGCGTACACAAAAAGAGAAGAGGAAAGTTTGGGCGGGAAAATGAAAAAGTGATGCCATAATTTACTGACACGTGGCCCAAATAACTTTCATTTATTATATATAATAGATAATAGATACGAAACTCATGCATAAACTCAGTAAGTAATCTAACTTGGAATCCCAATTAGTCCTAAATATGATATCATAACAGTGAGTAATGAATTTTTATATCAAACTTATGTTTAAACTTTATTTGCATGCACAAGGGTATTTTAGTCCTTTTTAAATCATGTTTTACGATTTATTGTATAATCTCAGTTTGTGACCAGAAGATAAATGTCATAATATGTTAAATAACATTACTAATCAGAATGTAATTCATTTGCATGGTTGTTTATGTTAAAAATCTCCTTTTTGACAAAAAGGGCATTTTAGTCAACATTAAGCATAATAACGGAATCAAGTAAATAAACTCAGATTACTAAGTGTCCAAGTAATATAACCTCAGAGGGTTATACTACTACATAATATGGTCACGAAGGAACCTTAATGCATAAAAAAACTAAGCTAATTCGGGTCAGAACTGAAAGTCAAAGAAAAAGTCAAGCTTTTGCGACTTTCAGTTGCGAACCGAGCCTAATCTTAGAATTGTCGGGTTGAATATGTTTAGACATGTTCTAATAATGTTTACCAAGTTATTAAAGTGATAAAACATATTTTATAATCTCTTCATTATCAGATTTTTGAATTTATTTAAAAACTGACCCGTTTGACTTTTTATGCTCATTACTTTGACGCGACAATTAACTAAGTAAACGTGGTAATTTGGAGTTTCCCTTTTGAGGATTAACACCTACCTAATTACGATCACGTAGCCATATTCGCCTCGAACACTGGCTGGATCGTTTAGGTCTAAACCGAAAGTCAAAGCCGAATTGCGGCAACTTTGACTTTCGGCTTTTAAATGCATAAAAACCGAATTAAGAAGGCTAAGGACACTTCCAAAGGGTCCTAGCTTGAAACTTCAACTATGGAGAGCTTCCTTTTGACCACGAACCTCAGAGAAACCAAGCTAGAGAGTAGAGAAGATGATTTTGAAGTGAGCAAGGAAGAATGAGGCAATTAACCTATTTATAGTGCAAGATGAGGTCTTGTGTTGCAACCTGGTGTCCGGGAGTGTTATGAGAGCTTAACAAGTGTCTGTAGACATGTCCCAAAACAGCTAACAGCCCCTGGTATCGATTCTGAATTGTTTTGGATTTTTGTGTGGCATGCAAGCAATTTTTATACCCAGTACTAGTCTTTACGGACCGTAAGCATATGCCCCATACGGTCCGTAACCGCTTTTGAATTGTTTCGCCCAGATACCGTCCTTACGGACCGTAAGCCTAGACCTTTTACGGTCCGTAAGCCATTGATCAGAAAACTAAAATTTTTAAACTTTACATATTTGGCCCCTCAACTTTTATATTCAATATCAATCATTCTTGAGAGCATGTTTTAACATTATAAAGCCCCAGGTTTGATAAAAGGTCACTCAGAGGCATAAATTAGCATGTTGACACTTTTAGTCCCTCTGTATACATCTTTTCATTGTTTGACATCTTTAACCCTTCAAAGTCAACTTATTACCCGTCTAGGGTTTATGACACGTGTCTTCTTACTATTGGGTTTGATTTTGCGAGGTGTTACATCCTCACCCCCTTAAAAGAAATCTCGACCTCGAGATTTGCTGAAATAAATTAGGGTACTTCTGTCGCATAGTGGATTCAACTTCCCACGTATATTCTGGGCCTCTACGGGCATCCCATTTCACCTTCACAATCGGCGCATGCTTCCTTCGAAGCTTTTTAACCTGTCGATCCTCGATCGATATAGGTTTCTCGACAAACCTCAGGCTTTCATCTATCTGCACGTCTTTATGAGACATTGCTAGCGATTCATCAGCTATACATTTCTTTAAGTTGCAGATGTGGAACACATTGTGAATTCCACTCAGCTCTTCAGGTAAGTTCAGCTTATAGGCCATACTCCCGACACATTCGATGATCTCGAATGGTCCGATGTATCTTGGGCTTAGCTTGCCCTTTTTACCAAATCGCATCACTCCTTTCCAGGGTGACACTTTGAGTAACATTTTATCTCCTACCTCGAACTTTAGAGGTTTGCGCCTTTTATCTGCGTAACTATCCTGTCTCTCTCTGGCAGCCTTTAGACGATCACGGATCTGAACACTCTTGTCAGTCGTCTCAAGGACTATCTCAGGTCCTGATAGCTGGGTTTCCCCAACTTCTGCCCAATAAACAGGCGTTCTGCATTTTCTTCCATATAAGGCCTCAAAAGGCAGCCTGAATGCTCGTATGGTAACTGTTGTTGTATGAGAACTTAATCAAGGGAAGATGATCATCCCAACTTCCACCTAAATCAATGACACATGCCCGAAGCATGTCTTCAAGTGTTTGAATCGTACACTCGCTTTGTCCATCCGTCTGAGGATGATAAGTAGTACTGAAATTCAAACGAGTGCCTAAGGATTGTTGGAAAATTTTCCAAAAATGAGAAGTGAATCTAGTATCCATGTCAGATATAATAGATTCTGGCACTCCGTGGAGAGATACAATCTCGTCCACATACAATTGGGCTAGTTTATCGGAGCTATGAGTCTCCTTTATGGGTAAGAAGTGAGCCGACTTAGTCAGTCTATCAACTATGACCCATATTGTATCATTTCCATGTCTTTTCTTAGGTAACTTGGTAATGAAATCCATAGTTACCATCTCCCACTTCCATGTGGGAAGTTCTGGTTGTTGCAGTAAACCTGACGGCTTTTTATGTTCGGCTTTAACCTGATAGCACGTCAAACATTTAGCTATGTGTGCAGCTATGGATTTCTTCAAAACCATCTACCAATAGTTTACCTTCAAATCTTGATACATTTTGTTACTCCCCGGGTGAACTGAATATTTGGAATTATGAGCTTCTTGGAGGATTATATCTCTAAGTTCTCCATGAATTGGAACCCAGATCCGACCATTTAATCTGAGGATTCCATCATTCCCAGGTGACAACTGATCAAAAGTTGGACTTAATCTTTCTTCTGGAAAGTTATCTTCCATTATAGCTTCTTTCTATGTTGTCAACAACTTCTCGTTTAGACTGTTCTTTAGTTCAATACTCTTAGCGTTGATCTGTATAGGTTTGACTCTTTCTTTCCTGCTTAAAGCATCAGCGACCACATTCGCTTTTCCAGGATGGTAGCGAATTTCACAATCGTAATCATTCAATGTTTCCATCCAATGGCGTTGTCTCATGTTGAGATCTTTTTGGCTAAACAAGTGTTGGAGACTTTTGTGATCAGAATATATCACACATTTAGTTCCATACAAGTAATATCTCCATAACTTAAGTGCAAATACAACGGCACCCAATTCCAAATCATGTGGTGTAATTCTTTTCATGCACCTTTAGTTGTTGTGATGCATAGGCAATCACCTTGCCTCTTTGCATAAGCACACATCCCATGCCTGTATGCGAAGCATCACAATAGACAACGAACTCTTCTATTCCTTCAGGCAATGTCAATACAGGAGCATTGCTCAACTTCTTCTTGAGAATCTCGAAAGACTCTTGTTGTTTAGCACCCCAATCAAATTTCACATTCTTGCAGGTTAAAGTAGTTAGAGGTGCAGCTATCCTTGAAAAGTTTTCGATGAATCTTCTGTAATATCCTGCCAACCCTAAGAAGCTGTGGATTTCAATAGGGGTCTTAGGTGCTTCCCAATTCATGATTGCTTCTATTTTAGCGGGATCCACCTAGATGCCACGCTCACTTACCACATGTCCAAAGAATTGGACTTTGCGAAGCCAGAATTCGCATTTGGAGAATTTCGCGTAGAGCTTTTCCTGTTGTAGAAGTTTGAGGATGCATCAGAGATGTTTCTCGTGATCGGCTTGACTTTTTGAATAAATAAGTATGTCATCGATAAAGACAATGACAAACTTATCCAGATACGGCTTGCAGACTCGATTCATGAGGTCCATGAATGCTGCTGGTGCGTTAGTGAGCCCGAAAGGCATCACAAGAACTCATAGTGGCCATACCTTGTTCTAAACGCGGTCTTGTGTACGTCTTCAGTTCGGACCTTTAATTGATGATATCCCGATCTTAAGTCGATCTTTGAGAAGAAACTTGCCCCCTGTAGTTGATCAAACAGATCGTCGATCCCGGGCAATGGATAACGATTCTTGATTGTTACTTTGTTTAGCTCACGATAATCAATGCACAAACATATTGACCCATCTTTCTTCTTTACAAACAGAATGGGTGCTCCCCAAGGTGACGAGCTTGGTTAAATATAGCCTTTCTCCAATAGTTCATCTAACTGTGTTCTTAATTCTTTCATTTCGGTTGGCGCTAAGTGGTAAGGAGCTCGTGCAACTGGTGCTGCTCCTGGTATAATATCAATTCTGAACTCTACTTGCCTCTCGGGAGGTAGACTAGATAGTTCTTCAGAAAAAACATCTGGGTATTTTGTAACAACAGGAATATCTTCTATCTTGGGCTTCGGCATGTCTACTGTTACTTGTGCCATGTAAATGACACAACCGTTCTTCAAACACTTGGATGCCTTTAGCATAGTCACTTGATCAGGCAATCCATAGTGCGTATCACCTTGGATAGTGATTGATTCACCAGAAGGGGTTTTGATCATAACTTGCTTCTTATCACAGGCAATTTGAGTGTGGTTAAACGACAACCAATCCATGCCTATAACTATATCAAACCCCGCCAATTTCATTGGCAACAAGGACAACGGAAAAGAATGGTTCCTAATGGATATGAAACATCCATCTAGAATTGTTGAAGCAGTTTCTAAAGTACCATCAGCCAATTCTACCTCATATTTTATGTCTAGAGTTTTAATAGGCAGATTCAACAGTTTTATGATCCTTCTTCTTGCAGATTCCATAGGGTTTAGCTTGCGGATCAATAGTGCATTTCCCGAAATGGTTTCTCATGCAGGTCTTGCACATGGGCTTTTCACCCGATTGATTGGTATATTTCTTAAACCCAGAGTTTCCTTTCTTTTTCTTATCAGAACATTGGGAGCTATCATTCTCCCTCTTTCTCTTTTCTTCTTCTGTAATCTTTACAGACTTATTCCTGACAATATCCAGTGTCAGGGATAGAGACTGATCCACTGCTGACCTATAAGTGGCGGGCTTTGAAGCCTTCACATTCCCTTTTACCTCGGGAGCCAAACCACCAATAGAGCGTACAATACGCTTGGGTTCTGGAGTTACCAAATAAGGTACCAGTCTAGACATGGAGTTGAAGCTAGTAACATAAGCTTGACAATCTAAGTTCTTCATAACTAGAGTTAGGAAGTCAGTTTCAACTTTCTCTACTTCGTGTTGCGGGCAGAAAGTTACTTTCATCAGTTCCACAAATTTATCCCACGAAAGATTGTAAAGTGGAATTTTCCCTGATGCCTGTATCAGTGCCCTCCACCAAACTAGGGCATCACCTTCAAAAGACTGGGATACAAACTTAACAACATCCTCCTTGGCACACCCACTAATGTCAACAACTATCTCCATCTCGTCTAGACACTTCATATAGTTGATGGCTCCTTTTTCACCAGTGAAGTCTCTTGGTTTGCAAGAGATAAAGTACTTGTAAGAACAAGCTTTGGAATGTGGTTCCTGGTCAAACACTATCTTCTTGGATGGTTGACTGTTCTGATTTGACGAATGTTGAGATTCGTCCTTCTTAGATGCATGCATTTTGGAAGGGGACGGAATGAGCCACTGAATGAGTCTTGGTGCGAGTAGCACTTGACTCTCTGAATACTCTGCCAACAACTTTAGTTACAGCGGTTTCTATCATATCTTGCAAATCAGCACCCGTTACGTTCAATCTAGTGTTATTATTCCCTTCAGTAGGGTGACTATGAGCTTCATCCGAGCCAGCCATGACGGAGCTTGTATGCTATGTATCAAATGACAACAGCTTATTTAGTGGTCTTATATTGAACCATCATATTCGGTGATTCATTAACCATGGTAAGAATAGACCATATTGGTTAATTGGTTAATCCGTTTTGAAAATATTTCTTTGAACTTTTCGTTATAGTTAGCTTAGGTTATAAACCATTAAGAGCATTAAAGTGGCACAAAAGGCCTTGTCACAAGGACGGTTTTTAAATTATAGGCCATGATCGTATTGGATCAAAGGCATTAAGGTTTGAACACAGTTCTTCACCTTTTTTACGGAGAGTTATGGACTACAACTGTCGCTATTATGAATTTGGTAAAGTTTGGCCCGAAGGAGAAACAATAACATCACAAGAGGATGCTTTGATATGATCATCTTATTTGATGATATCCCCCATGATTCATTTGATCATTTAGGCTATATAAGGAAATTTGGAAGAATCCAAGTATTAAGATGACTAGTGTGATTTTCTTGAACCACATTTGTCAGGAGTGTTAACATGTTCTTAGATGTTAACAAGGATTTAGCATGTTAAGAGGGTTTTACCATCACTGCCATATCTATATTAACATATAGGCTAGGTTATACCATTAAGACGGTCTTTTGAAATTTATTGGCAGGTCAATTATAAATTGAAATGATAGTGTGATAAGTGATATAATGCATATACATGTATAACAACAAATATAGTTCTAAAGAAATTTTCTCATTAAAAGTGCTAAGAATTACACAAACTGCCCAAAACGGGTCTTTAAATAAATAAACTGTCCACGCAGGGACTAAATGAAAGACAAGTCCTTGCAGGGACTGATACTTAAAATAAATGTCCACGCAAGGAATTAATTGAAATACAAATTATAAAACAAAAGTAGGGGTCTTCAATGATCTTTCTTTTTCCCCTTTATGAAGTTTGCAAGACCCTTAAGGAACTTATGGGTCTTTCTTTTACGTTCTTCCACCCAATGTTCAACTTCTTCCAACCTTTGTAAGATTTCTTGTGGCTGTGGTTGTTGAGGTGGAGGTTGAGGTTGTTGCTGGGGTTGAGATTGTGGATATTGATACCCATAAGCAGGGTACCCAGTTGGGTACACGGGTGGAAAACATGAGGGATAGTGTCACACCCCAAAAATACCACATGCGGAAACCCCGCTAGGCGTGTGACGTACCAGGATCCAGCCACCAATCACATTGAACTCATAATAATATTTCAAATAAAAACTTTCATTCATTAAAATAAAGTGTTACAAAATATTTATTAAACTCAACACGTTCAGCGGAAGCACAAATCATTAGTTATGTTTTTCATAATCCAAGTGTAGGAAAGCCATTAGATTTGTCTCGTGATTCCATGTATCTCGACCCATGACCACTCCAGCATCCCATACAGCAAGTTCCAATGATATGTACCTATAGGCCTGCAAGCATACAGAAAAGTGTATCAGCATAACGCTGGCGAGTTCAAAGTTTTGTTTACCGAAAATCGTGTTATATGTTTTTCTGTCAAAAGTTTAGTTTCGTTCAAAAGCAATTCCAAAAACAATGTTGATAATAACTCGATACCGTACAAGATGGCTTCAGTTTGTTCGCCCGTCCCCAATGCCCCTATCAAAGCATTGGTCATGATTTAAGGTAATTAGTTCACGCCCATCCTCCCCGGTACGGTGTGAGGGTGCCAAACCTAATAGCGCTATCAACTAATAACCCCGTTGCCTCCCTGGCAACCATTTCGGTAGAAGATGGGACTTAAGGTGATAGGAGTGAGTGTGTTATCCAACATTCCGATTTAACATTCCAGTCAAACCCGTTACCCAATATTCCTCCCAGTAATACTTACTAGATGTCCCTCCCTGGGACGCATGCTTGAAAAAGAGCAGTGAACTCACCTTAGATTGCTCGGTATGTTACGTTACATTACCCATTCCAAGTTGGTCAACCAAACCCTACGGTGGTTACCAAAGACAATCAGTTTGTATGCACATAAATCACGTATTCCACATCCACATTACACAAATAGCGTACACATAACACACATACCACACGAGTCATATCAGTTTATCATGCAACGTAATAACCAATTATCATCACAAGATCACATTAGCAGTTATTCGGTTCTCATACAAGTTCATACTACAATCCATATTTCAATAAACACCAAGCAGTCTATTATTATTCATCATAGAAGTGTGCGATTGAGTTAAACTTGTGCGACTCATGAACATGCAGGCCCAATAGTTGGGGTACGGCCCAATGAAGTGTGCGAGTGAGACTCAGTTGTGCGACTAGGCCTTAAGTGTGCGACTGGGATTCAATTGTGCAAGGGTGCGACGTGTCGTATTTGTGTGATTCATGACTGGCCCAGACCACATCATCCCACAGCCCACATTGGTGTGCGATCGGACAAAAGTGTGCGATCAAAACTCTAGTGTGCGACATAACATGAATGTGTGGCCTGAGTGTAGGTGTGCGATTATGTTGACCTTGCCGTGATACACGGATCTACCATAACTACCCATAATTTATTCCCATCAATCAGTTATTTCCATAACCAAGATTCACAATTCTTATTTGCCCCAAGTCTGATTAATCAGTTACGAGTTTTATTCCATTTATACAATTTTATTAATCGGTTACACAATCAACAACCTCCCATATTCATTGCTAACAACTCGTAACAATCAACATCTATCACCATCGATCAAACAGTTACAAGGGTTGGGATTCATGAATCCTAATCTAATATTTAGATTATGTCACAATCATCAGTTCCATGTCATCGCACCCAAGATCAAGTTACTTATCATAATTCACATGGTCCCTAATCATTATCTAACGATTAGAATCATTTTTACCAGAATTACTTTACATATTCACATCAGATCAAAACCAGCTTTCTTTCAATGTAGGATCACCATCAGTGATCATGAAATCTACCCAAGCACATCATATCCCACAAATCGTCTAACCCAAATATCATGTCCGAAATCATCAACAAACCATCTAAAAACCCCTATCATCTAACAACACTGATTATGTACATCAGCCATGAAATCAAACCATAAACTATAGAATTTCTAACGAATCTTAAATCATAATTAACACCTCATAATTTAAATCCTCAGTTAATGAGTTCGAACATAGACAATTAACAATCAACTAAGAATATACATCAAGACAGGGGTAGCTTTACTAACCGAGAGGGATCGTGTGCGAGAGAGCGTGTGCGAGAGAGCGTATGCGAGAGAGGGTGTTAGGACGAGGAAAGAGCTTCGAGGGAGAAGGAGATGTCGCCGTCTAAGGTAGAGGGAGTTAGGGTTTGATGCCTTGTGAGGATCTCGAGAATGTGGACATCGTGCACCTGATTGTGTGCGTTTGTACTCTCCTGCCAACGGTTGAGTTGGGCTTGGTTTGGGCTTGAGAGGTGCTGGGCCTTCGCAACCCACACAGCAAGGAATATGCGACCGATGAGGGTGTGCGGCCTATAAAACAGGTGTGGATAATCGCCACGAACTGTAACATCCCAAAAATACAAAACTCTTAAATTTTAATTATGTTGCTAATAAACTTGTAAAATAAAATAACTAGGAGTGGCACTAACCTAGTTAGCTGATCACTTATGAGTAGTTAAGAGTTAAAAGTAAATAAAGAATGCAAGATGAGGGACTAAAAGTGTTAAACTTGAAACTTGATTTATTAAAAACAAATTAAAAACACACCAAACACACAAGAGTGTGTGTCTGGTCGTTCAAGCATAGGGGGCGAGACAAGGGTTCCCACAAACCCTAGCTCATCCAAAAAGTCACCAAATTGACAGCTCAAATTCGTTCTAAATCAAGTCTCAAACACAAATACGCGATCTCCATCGAAAGGGGATTCATAAGGTATGTGAATTTGATGAGGAATCTCTAGTTGAATTTCTAGGTAAATCTATGAATTTGAATTTTATGACTTGCATGCTTGTTTCATGGATGAATTAGGAACAATATAGTGTCTAGGGACAAACCCTAGACAAATACAAGTTGAAATCATGTGAAATATTAGTGAAATCAATGAACACCCTTGTAGGTGATAAGTGGGTTTTTGTGAAACTTGATAAACACTAGGATTATAGTGGTTGTTCTAGTGTAATCTATGATTAGTTAGTAATTTCAGAATTTTAGAGGCGAAACTTTATGTTAGAAAATTGATTAATGGAAATTTGGGCTATATGACAAGCTAAGAACTTGTCATATAAAAGGTGTGAAAATTCTGCCCATAAAGTGTTTGTGAAAATGCCTCAAAGAAGGCTTAAAAACTGAAATTCGAAGTTGAAACGCATAATTATGATGTTTCGGTGTATTATGCGATATATGGTTTAAAAAGAGTTCTAAACATGTTATGCTTGAACTCTATAGGAAAGGACGGCGGAGCGTCAAGTGGGCAAACAGGTGGCGATTTGCGTTTGAAGGGCTTACTTTGAAGGTATGTAACTTGACTTGTTACATTAATTGAACTGTTATTAAATTCTGCGTAGTCGCATTGTAGAATAGAAGTTGTGAAGATTTTAGTGACCATGATCGCTACTTCAATTAATAGGGTTAGAATTGATAAGGAACCGTTTGGTAGTCATCACATTGGAGGTTTTCCACAAGATGAGCCAACGGGTCGGATAATTGTGTAAAACGTAGCATTAGCGTTTTAGTTAGATAACAATGGCGATATCAATCACAAAAGCATTGAACCATGGAATTGGTATGGAAATGCGAGTGGTACTAAGCCCCGAATGATGGGCATAAGGCGCCATAAACTTATTAGTAAAATGGTAGAAAAATGGGTAAAGTTAGAATGGGTCGAATAAATGCATAGTGACATTTAGTCGTTCGGTCCGTAAATTGAATTTTCGGTATGATAAATGTAACGGGCACGCCGGTAATGAATTTACAGATGTATAGGAAAAGGAATCACCTAAAACGGACTTACGAGTCAAAAGTTATGGTCAAAAGAAGTTAAAATTTGAATTTCCGGAGCTGGCAGCAAGTGCAGGATTCAGCAATGGACCTGCTGGAAATCGTACTCCCCCGCGCCATGCAGGGGAGACACAGTGAGCTGGCGCAACACGCGGGGGCACCCGCGCCACGCGACAAACCGAGAATATCCTAGCGCGACAAGCGACGGGATCGGTTTTGGAAATTTATTTTATTTTTCCTGTTTGAATGCCGGAACTTGTTTAATTGTACTATATCAATGTCAAAACTAACATTTTTAGTGGTTTTGACCCTAGGTGACAATGGGGACCTTTCGGATGGCGGTCAAGCAAGTTTTGAAGAACCGAACACTCTATGAAGCTTCCGCGTTATCTAACTTTGATAAACTATGTTTTTGGAATGTAAACAACTTGTTAAACAACTTATGAATGTTTCAATTAGTCGGTAGTTGACTAATGTTTAATCACTTTGGAACTTATGTTTTAAATTTTACACGTCTATTATATAAAACCTTATGAATTATTATATTCACGTAATACTTAGATGTGTGTCACAAGTTGGTAATCAGAGCTTAAGGTTGTCAACAAAGTGTTCGGTTCAAGCTTGATCGATCGTCCGGTAAGGAATTAACTGATTATGTTAGTAGATTATACCTTGTGTAAGAAACGAGATGTGAATTGATGTGCATGGGAAGAGTGTGTTAAACCGCTCCACCGGAAATTCCCTCTGCCCCTACCGTACTCCAGCTTGGTAGTTTCCACCGCCTGTCCAGAGTTGAGCCCTGGGATTTGACGGCGGACATAAAAAGCCACCTACAGACGCTTTACGCCCAATCATTCCGGATAACGCTTGCATCCTCTGTATTACCGCGGCTGCTAGCACAGAGTTAGCCGATGCTTATTCCCCAGATACCGTCATTGCTTCTTCTCCAGGAAAAGAAGTTCACGACCCGTGGGCCTTCTACCTCCACGCGGCATTGCTCCGTCAGGCTTTCGCCCATTGCGGAAAATTCCCCACTGCTGCCTCCCGTAGGAGTCTGGGCCGTGTCTCAGTCCCAGTGTGGCTGATCATCCTCTCGGACCAGCTACTGATCATCGCCTTGGTAAGCTATTACCTCACCAACTAGCTAATCAGACGCGAGCCCCTCCTCGGGCGGATTCCTCTTTTTGCTCCTCAGCCTACGGGGTATTAGCAGCCGTTTCCAACTGTTGTTCCCCTCCCAAGGGCAGGTTCTTACGCGTTACTCACCAAGTTCACTCAAACCCGGAAAGTGCACTAAAAGGGAACGGTTAAAGCAAGTTAGGAACTTGGCTAAACCGAAACAAATAAAGTTATGCTACAAATGAAATGTTTAACGTTTAATGTAAACATTTCAGTTTCAAGATGTCGGAAAGAAATGATGATGATCCGGTGCAGATAAGCACCAAACAAATGAAAGAGATTATTGCCGAAGAAGTGGGGAAGGCAATTGAAGGTAGTCTATCTGGGTTCATAGACAAAATTCAAAGCACGGTGTTGTCACTTGTCGAGGAATGAGTCAAAAGGTTGGAAGATAGTGTCAACCTTATAAAAGAAAAATCGGGAGAACGCAAGGGGTGTTCGTACAAAGAATTCATGGCGTGTAGACTGCCAATCTATAACGGGGAGGTCGACCCGGTAATATGCCAAAGATGGTTAAGCGACGTCGAAGGGGTGTTTGAACGGACCCATTATGAAGTAGGCGACTTTGTTGCTTATGGAACGGGTCAACTGAGGGGCCAAGCCAAGGATTGGTGGGACAATAAAAAGAAGGAAATAGGAGCCGAAGCGGCGAGGGTCATGACTTGGGATGAGTTTAAGGTGTCGTTCCTTAAACACCATAGTCCCAAAGCAGTTATCAACATGATCAAAGAGGAATTTATCCAGTTAAGACAAAAGGGAGAATCAATTGATAAAATCACAGGTATCTTCATGGATAAGCTGAGATTCTGTGACGAGTTAGTCACCACTGAAGAGTAGAAGATATACTACTATTACAACATGCTGAGTGCTGAATACCGGGAGTTTATGACTCCCTCAAGTATGAAACTCTCACAGAAATCATCAACATCGCCCGGGAACGGGAAATCGAGTTAGAGAAACAAGTTGAAAGAGGTGAGCGGAGGGCACAGGATGTGAATCCAAGCCCTACAAAGAAAGCTAGAACTGCTAAATCAGGGAAGAAAGTGGATGCTAAAGGCGGGTCGCCAAGTTACAAGGTATGTGGAAAGGGGCACAAAGGTGAGTGCCGCTTCAAAGACAAGCCATGTCCGATATGTGGGAAGACGGGGCACACTGCATCGCTATGCCCCGGAAAGGTTTCCGTTTGTTACAAATGTTATCAACCCGGCCACAAAAAGTTTGAATGCCCCGAATTGGTTGGGAAGAGAGATACAAATGAGTCTCCAACGGAAGTTCCAAAGGCAAAGGCTAGGTCCTTCTAACTTACCACGACTGAAGTAAAGACAGAACCCGATGTGGTCTTAGGTATATTCACAATTAACTCAATTCCTGCACGTGTATTGTTTGATACGGGTGCGAATAAATCCTTCATTTCGCATGGATTATTCGACATCCTTCATTTGTATTGACGAAATTATCTGTGCCCTTAGAAGTTGAAATAGGGGACAACAAAAGCTTTATAGTTTATGATATTTGTCGAGGTTGCAAATTAAGCATTGATGATGGAGAATACTTAATAGACCTAATCCCGATGTCAATGGGGGAATTTCAAGTAGTTATTGGGATGGATTGGCTATCTCAGCACCACACGAAGGTCGTGTGTTTTCGTAAGGAGATAAAGCTAACATCTCCTAGCGGAAAGCACATTACAATTTATGGCGAAAAGGGAGGCAATCCTATAATATGCTCAATGATGAAAGCTCACAAGCTCATGAGGCATGGATGTAAAGCATTTATGATATACGCAAATGAGCCCGAGAAAGAACTACCGAAGATTGGAGACGTACCTGTGGTATGTAACTTTGAAGATGTATTTCCGGGCGATTTACCGGGAATGCCGTCCGAACGGGAGGTAGAGTTCGGAATCGAATTGATTCCGGGCGTGAAACCCATAGCTAAAGCGCCATACCGACTCGCGCCGTCGGAATTACAAGAGTTGATGTCACAGATTCAAGACCTGCTTGACAAAGGATTCATAAGGCCGAGTGTGTCTCCTTGGGGCACACCGGTACTGTTCCTGAAAAAGAAAGACGGAAGCATGCGCATGTGCATCGATTACCGGGAGTTAAACAAACTCACGGTAAAGAACCGATACCCGCTTCCGAGAATAGACGATCTATTCGACCAATTACAGGGTGCGAATTGGTTTTCAAAGATTGACCTTAGATCGGGGTATCACCAACTAAAGGTCAAAGAGGAAGATGTGCCGAAGACGGCTTTTCGCACGCGATACGGACATTACGAGTTTCTCGTGATGTCATTTGGGCTGACAAATGCACTCACGGCTTTCATGGATCTCATGAACCGGGTTTGCAAGCCAATGTTAGACAAATTGGTCATCGTGTTTATAGATGATATTTTGGTGTATTCGAAAAGTGAAGCCGAGCATGCACACCATTTACAAGAAGTGTTAGAGACACTTAGACGAGAAAGGTTGTATGCGAAATTTTCTAAGTGCACCTTGTGGTTACGAGAGGTGCAATTTCTCGGCCACATCATAAGTTCCGATGGAGTGTTGGTGGATCCGTCAAAGATCGAGGCCGTGTCAAAATGGAATCCCCCGAAGAACCCCTCGGAAATTAGAAGCTTCTTAGGCCCTGTGGGGTACTATAGGAGATTCATTCAAGATTTCTCCAGGATTGCGTCGCCACTAACAAAGTTAACCCGGAAGGAGGAGAAGTTCATTTGGGGTGTAGAACAAGAGAGGGCGTTTCAGACGCTAAAAGAGAAGTTAACACAAGCTCCGGTATTAACGTTGTCGGATGGAGTCGAGGACTTAGTGGTCTATTCAGATGCCTCGTTGTCGGGGCTCGGTGTGTTTTGATGCAGCGGGGCAAAGTTATAGCTTATGCCTCGAGACAATTGAAAATACATGAAAAGAAATATCCCACGCATGATCTTGAATTGGCTGCGGTGGTATTTGCATTAAAAATATGGAGGCACTATTTATATGGGGTAAAGTGCACAATATTCACCGATCACAAAAGCTTTAAACACTTCTTCGATCAGAAGGAGTTAAATATGCGCCAGAGACGATGGTTGGAAACAGTGAAAGATTTTGACTGCGAAATACACTACCACCCCGAAAAGGCAAATGTGGTGGCGGATGCTCTGAGTAGAAAAGCGGACTATGTCCCGATACTTGTGGGGTGAAGGCGCTACTACTTAATGAAAGACTTGTTAGATGGAAAGAACGGGTTGAAGACTCGATCCGGAAGAATATGGGTTCCAAATACTTGTGGCGTGAAGGCGCTACTACTTAATGAAGCCCATAAATCCCTATATTCCATTCATCCGGGTGCAACCAAGATGTATAATGATCTGAAAAAAAATTATTGGTGGCCCGGAATGAAGAGGGATGTGGTGAAATATGTGGAGAAATGCTTGACGTGTTTACAAGTCAAGGCGGAACACCAAAAACCATACGGTAAACTCCAACCGTTAGAAATCCCGATTTGGAAATGGGAACATATTACGATGGACCTATTAACCAAACTACCAAAGACGAACCCGGTTTCGATGCTATGTGGGTAGTGGTGGATAGATTGACGAAAAGTGCTCACTTCATTCCAATTCGTGAGACTTATACGTCAGAAAAGATGTCAGAAGTTTACACTAATGAGATAATAGCACGCCATGGAGTACCGGTATCCACTGTGTCTGATAGGGATACCCGATTCACTTCAAATTTCTGGCGAGATTTCCAAGAGCAAATGGGGACCAAATTGTTCATCAGCACCACCTACCATCCTCAGACGGATGGACAGAGTGAAAGAATGATACAGACGCTAGAGGATATGCTACGGGCATGTATCATCGACTTCGGTGGAAGTTGGGATGTTTATCTACCTTTGACCGAATTTTCATATAACAATAGTTACCATTCGAGAATCGGCATGGCACCTTACGAGATGCTAAATGGTAGAAAATGTAGAACCCCAGTGTGTTGGGGTGAAGTGGGGCCGCGTGAATTGGCACATACAGACATAATTCAGGCCACTAACGAGAAAATCGAAGTGGTGCGAGCTCATCTGAAAGCAGCCCAAGATAGATAGAAGTCATATGCCGACAAAAGACGAAGACCGATTGAATTTCAGGTAGGCGATATGGTTATGCTGAAAGTTTCTCCATGGAAGGGTGTTATCAGATTCAGAAAAAAGAGGGAAATTAAGCCTGAGGTTTATTGGGCCATTTAAAATCATCGAACGGGTTGGCAAAGTGGCTTATCGCCTCGAACTACCGGAAGAGTTGAATGTGATATATGGCACGTTCCATGTGTCGCAACTGTGGAAGTGTCTAACGGAGGAAACATCCTACATCCATTACGATGATATCGAGGTGGATAATAGCCTGAATTACGCGGTAAGGCCATTGAAGATTTTAGATCGAAAGGTTAAGCACTTGCAAAACAAACGAATCGATCAAGTCAAGATCAAGTGGGAGCATAAGAAAGGTTCGGACACTACGTGGGAATCCGAAGAAGAGATGCGGCGTCTCTACCCTACATTGTTCGGTACGTACTATGGTTTCGGGGACGAAACCTTTTTTAAGGGGGATTGACTTGTAACATCCCGAAAATACAAAACTCTTAAATTTTAATTATGTTGCTAATAAACTAGTAAAATAAAATAACTAGGAGTGGCACTAACCTAGTTAGCTGATCACTTATGAGTAGTTAAGAGTTAAAAGTAAATAAACAATGCAAGATGAGGGACTAAAAGTGTTAAACTTGAAACTTGATTTATTAAAAACACACCAAACACACAAGAGTGTGTGTCTGGTCGTTCAAGCACAGGGGGCGACACAAGGGTTCCCACAAACCCTAGCTCATCCAAAAATTCACCAAATTGATAGCTCAAATTCGTTCTAAATCAAGTCTCAAACACAAATACGCGATCTCCATCGAAAGGGGATTCATAAGGTATGTGAATTTGATGAGGAATCTCTAGTTGGATTTCTAGGTAAATCTATGAATCTGAATTTTATGACTTGCATGCTTGTTTCATGGATGAATTAGGAACAATATAGTGTCTAGGGACAAACCCTAGACAAATACAAGTTGAAATCATGTGAAATATTAGTGAAATCCATGAACACCCTTATAGGTGATAAGTGGGTTTTTTTGTGAAACTTGATAAACACTAGGATTATAATGGTTGTTCTAGTGTAATCTATGATTTGTTAGTAATTTCAGAATTTTAGAGGCTAAACTTTATGTTAGAAAATTGACTAATGGAAATTTGGGCTATATGACAAGCTAAGAACTTGTCATATAAAAGGTGTGAAAATTCTGCCCATAAAGTGTTTGTGAAAATGCCTCAAAGAAGGCTTAAAACTGAAATTCGAAGTTGAAACGCATAATTATGATGTTTCGGTGTATTATGAGATATATGGTTTAAAAAGAGTTCTAAACATGTTATGATTTAACTCTATAGGAAAGGACGCCGGAGCGTCAAATGGGCAAACAGGTGGCGATTTGTGTTTGAAGGGCTTACTTTGAAGGTATGTAGCTTGACTTGTTACATTAATTGAATTGTTATTAAATTCTGCGTAGTCGCATTGTAGAATAGAAGTTGTGATGATTTAATTGCCCATGGTCGCTACTTCACTTAATAGGGTTAGAATTGATAAGGAACTGTTTCGTAGTCATCACATTGGAGGTTTTCCACAAGATGAGCCAACGGGTTGGATAATTGTGTAAAATGTAGCATTAGTGTTTTAATTAGATAACAATGGCGATATCAATCACAAAAGCATTGAACCATGGAATTGGTAAGGAAATGCGAGTGGTACTAAGCCCCGGATGATGGGCATAAGGCGCCATAAACTTATTAGTAAAATGGTAGAAAAATGGGTAAAGTTAGAATGGATCGAATAAATGCATAGTGACATTTAGTTGTTTGGTCCGTAAATTGAATTTTCGGTATGATAAATGTAACGGGCACGTCGGTAATGAATTTACAGACGTATAGGAAAAAGAATCACCTAAAACGGACTTACGAGTCAAAAGTTATGGCCAAAAGAAGCTAAAAACTTGAATTTCCGGAGCTAGCAGCAAGTGCAGGATTCAGCAATGGACCTGCTGGAAAACGTACTCCCCCGCGCCACGCGGGGGAGACACAGTGAGCCGGCGCGAAACGTGGGGGCACCCGCGCCACGCGACAAACCGAGAATATCCTGGCGCGGCACGCGACGGGATCGGTTTTGGAAATTTATTTTATTTTTCCTGTTTGAATGCCGGAACTTGTTTAATTGTACTATATCAATGTCAAAACTAACATTTTTAGTGGTTTTGACCCTAGGTGACAATGGGGACCTTTCGGATGGCGGTCAAGCAAATTTTGAAGAACCGAACACTCTATGAAGCTTCCACGTCATCTAACTTTGATAAACTACGTTTTGGAATGTAAACAACTTGTTAAACAACTTATGAATGTTTCAATTAGTCGGTAGTTGACTAATGTTTAATCACTTTGGAACTTATGTTTTAAATTTTACACGTCTATTATATAAAACCTTATGAATTATTATATTCACGTAATAATTAGATGGGTGTCACACGAACGCATAAATTCGAGATAACTTATGTTCGCTTAATCAAGCATACGTTCATGCAGAGCGTTGGAAACCCAAGTTGTCACATCATCCCCAACTTGAAAGAAATTTCCTCCCGAAATTTGATAAGCAGTCTTGGCAAAAAGGGAGTGATAGCTCGAGTGATAGCTTAGGATGGCTGTGGATTTTCCTTGGGTGCCATATCATCCCCAACTTGAAAGGGAATTTCGTCCTGAAATTCACCAGTTGCGTCAGGATTTGATTCCACCGTTTCAAACGGGTCAGGATACTTGAGCTTCATCTGGTCCTCGCGTTCCCACGTGAACTCCGGTCCATGTCTTGAGGTCCAATGCACTCTCATAATCGGAATTCGACTGTGCTTTGGTTCCTCAACCACTGCAACTCATCATCAATCTATGGTTCTTGTAAGGGTACTACTAGTGTTTCATGGGACAAACACTTCTTTAGGTTGGAGACATGAAAGATGTGACAACTCGTACTTCAGAACCTATATTTGTGCTTACTGTGACGTATATGAACTCTATGTGATTATTTGATATGTTGATATTAAAGAATAAATGCTACATGTTATGTGAATGTATGTGGATATGTATACTTGTCACGCAAGCCTTTAGGGCCGCACACCTCATCTCTCGTTACATCTCTTTCTCGGCCCACACTATGCTTGACTCGAGACCAAGGGCAACCCGTGAATGGGTTCGGCCCACTCCTTATGTTCGTTCATGAAACCCTTAGGGAGGTTTAGTTTTTCATAACTTTGCAAAACATCAACACACATCAACCCTAATACCTCTCTCCCTCTCTCTCGAAGTCTCTTCCCCTTGAAGCCGGCGGAAGTCCCCTTGTTCACTCGAGACCTTACTTGTTCCAATCATCTAATCCGGTTAGTGTATGTTTACCGATTACATGTTTGACTATGTTGTGATACGTACGCTTTACATGGTAAATATGATTGTTGGGGTATAAACTGTTAGTGTTGATGTTATAAATCGGCTCATATATATATTAGATGGTGTTCATATAAATCGATTGAATTGAAAACCTGTTAACAGATCTTTGATGATGAATCAGATAAGTGAATTGCTATGAACATGAATTAGGATGCATGTTAGTCCAGAATCCACTAGCTTAATGATCCGATTGTATGTTTCGTATAATGATTTGGTTGATTGTTATTGCTTAGATCATGATTTGGGTTGCTAAATGATTATGATTGCTGTTTTGATTCGTTTGAAAACATGATAAAAACTGTTAATTGATCTGATTGGAAACTGCCAAATTGATTAACAATTGTTACGGAATTGATGAGCTTGAATTAAGGAAATCTGTTACACCTCTGATCTCGACAAGGGTTGCGAGTCGAGAGCTCCCTGTCTCGACTCGAGACCACAACGCCGACACAATCAGCACAACCCGAGACCACGGTTGCGGGTCCGGTTGCGACTCGAGACCGTGTAGTCTCGACTAGTACATGATGACTCGAGACCTCTTTGGTTGCGACTCGAGACCTGGAGGCCAGCACAACTCGAGATCTCTAGTCTCGACTCGAGACCATGAACACGTGCACACTGTTTTGGACTTTGCACACTATTACGAGCCCAACCATTTGGGCCGCATACTTGGACTTTGTTTACGTGACTGATCTGTTGATCGATCTGCCATGATTATACGTGTATGCTATGGTCACTACTTGTGTACAATACGTGTAGAACATACGTGCACTACTTGAATATGAACCTGACTTGTATGGTAACCATGGTAGGACGTGGTTGACCACCATATAGCTTAATTGAACCTTGCTGTGTATCTGCCGAGCAAACCAAGGTGAGTTCACACCCTTACCAAGGCATGGGATTCCCGGTGGGTAGGGAATAGGATTGAAGGAAAAGGATTGACGAAGTATTGGGATTTACACTGTTACTAGACTATCTACCATCGTCCTCGGTTGCGAAGGACCCTTACGTAAAACCTACGTAGTACTTATGCTTACCACTGTCCTCAGGGTTCGAGGGACACTTATGTAAAACCTACGTAAACACATACCTACTACTGTCCTAGGGTTACGAAGGACACTTACGTAAAACCTACGTAAACCCCAGCGTATCACTGTCCTCGGGATAAGAAGGACACTTACGTAAAACCTACGTAAATCTCGTACGTACTACTGTTCTTGGGTTAAGAAGAACACTATGGTTTCCAATAGTCTAGTGTATATACAAATGTGGGAAGCCTCCACCAATAGAATATGGGAAGCCCCCACCAATAGAACATACTACCGGCTCAGTAGAGCCACCTGTTACGACATGAACTTACTATTACGAACTTACTTACTGTGAACTCGCTCAACTAGTTGTTGACTCTCTGTTACATGCCTTGCAGGACCATAGGTACTAAGGGAGCTTGCACGGGAGGCGCGATCGTTGTGGGCACATGGACTGTTGAGTTCCATGTTAAACATTTACTTATGAGAACATGATACTTATGTTGGGTTTTTACATTAATGCTTCCGCTACACAATTGATTATGTTTGGTTTTGAAAACACCTTTCGAATTGATGAATGACATTTACTATTTACACTTATGTTCAATATGATTGGTGGCTTGATCCTGGTCATGTCACGCCTCCAAGCGGTGGTACTCCGCGGGTGGATTTTGGGGGTGTGACAGATTGGTATCAGAGCCATTGGTTATAGAGAACTCGGTTTTAATATAGGAAAACGTTTTTATTAAAACCGGACTATAACCAGAACAGTGCTCAACGATCCACAACGACGCCTCGCTCCACGTGCAAGACTCAACATTCTAGGTAATATGGTACATGTTATATTGCCTACTTGCTAGATTACATAGAACTTTGCTCGTAGTATGCTTAGATACACATGACACTATTGCTTGAGAACACTCGTGTGCTTACTCTTTTCTGTCATCGCATTTTTCGCGAATCTCTCTCACTATGTTTCCTTTACTATGAAGATCATGTCTAGACGCGTTAATATGACTCAAGCCCAGTTGACGGCTGTTATTAACGAACAAGTTGCTGCGGCACTTGCAGCCGCCCAAGCAGGAGGTCAACACGCACCGCAACCAGTTTGCACTTTCAAGAACTTTATGGACTGTCGTCCAAGCACGTTTAGTGGCACGGAAGGAGCAGTGAGACTCCTCCACTGGTTTGAGAAGCTCGAGTCGGTATTTGAAATGTGTGAATGCCCTGAGGCTCGCAGGGTGAAGTACGCCACTGGTACTTTGGAAGGAATTGTGCTGACTTGGTGGAACGCGCAAGTTCAGATTTTAGGGCTGGCAGCTGCTAACGCCACCCCTTGGAACGATTTTAAGGAACTGATCAAGCGAGAATACTGCACGCGTGATGACATCCACAAGTTGGAAGTGGAGCTTTATCACCTGAAGATGACAGGATCGGAAATCGAGGCTTATACGAAACGGTCAAACGAACTGGCCATCTTGTGTCCAACTATGGTGGACCCTCCAATCAAGCGCATTGAGTTGTATCTCAAGGGTCTAGCGCCAGAAATCCAGAGCCACGTGACATCGGCTAACCTCGATAATATCCAGGATATTCAGCGACTTGCTCATCGCCTCACGGATCAGGCAGTGGAACAAGATAGGCTGCCTAAACGTATCAGTGCTACTGCTATCACTACTACTTCTGCTACTCCTGCTACTCCCAGTGACAACAAGCGGAAATGGGAGGGGGATTCCAGCAAGGGTTCAGCTAAAGTTCAGTCTCAGGTTCAGCAGCAAAAGACTGACCACTACCAGAGTCCCAGTCAGCAGTCTTCTGGTAGTCGCGGGCAGAGAGTTTATCGCGGAAATCACCCCAGATGCAACAACTGTAACAGACACCATAGTGGCCAGTGCAACAAGGGTCGTTGCCAGAGGTGTCTCAAGATGGGTCATGAGGCCAAGGTGTTGGGATTGAACCCTAACAGAGGAACAGATAATGTAAAGCCAAAACCGGATCTCATCAGTGGACCATCCATAAGCAGCAGTTTACCCTATGCTCTCCCCTTGACAGTGGTTATCTAATAGCTGATGGATTTTAAAGTGCTGCTCAAACCAAACTCTGATGATTACTTAACAACTGCTGAAGACTAACTCTGTTGCTCTATCTACTGTTGTGTCCTAAGTACTGCTGAAGACTCATGCACTGCCCACTCAAAGACTGATCACCTTTGAAGAAAGCACTGAAGACTCAACATCTGTGCTAAGACTACAACAGTGGAACGTGAAGCAGTAGTTTCCTTATGTTTTGTACTTTAGTGATTATCAGATGTTACATAACAGTAGTTTGTATAGAACAGTATTTATAGTTTGTTAGGTCGTTAGATGTCACTATCATGGTGACGTCAGCTGAAGCATATCAGTAGTTTGGTTTGCCTATAAGTATGACAGTACTCTGTACTGTTACACTTGATCGTTTTGAGTGAGTTTTTCTCCTCAATTCATCCTTTCATCTTGTGCAACCAACTCTGGTGTATCAGGCTGAGGGGGAGTTTAGATTGTAAGCCTGCACTGTAATCTTTTGCTTTTATGTAAATCTTTTGACTCAATGAAAAGCAATTGTTTATCAATCTACACTTTCCTTTGTTTGTGTTTACAAAGTTTGCTACTCATTTCCGCTGCACTTATTCGTTTTATGCAAACAAACACAATCACAGACAGCCCTTAGATCCCAACAATTGGTATCAGAGCCTGGACAGTCAAATTCGATCTTACAATCAATTTGACATAACAGTTCAAAGTTATTGATACTAAAGGGTTGGTTGTATCCAGTTGAAAAACTGAGTAACGAATTAAGCATGATCAAAATGGTTATTCAGAAACTCTGTATATCAACCAAGATGTCATATGACACACAAATCTCACACAACAAGTGTTTTCATGCATATGTCACTCATAGTTTTCAGATCTGTAAAATATCTGATAAATTATGGGATCGTTCGATGCTTTCAAAATTGATTTCAATTGTTGTTTTGATATTTGTGATGTTTTCAATAAACAACTAAAGTATGTACCTCAGTTCAGCAAAACTTGTGTTCATCTAAAACACTAGAATACTGCTGAAAAGGAAAAGAGGGAATAAAACTTTGGTCAAAATCTCTCATGTGCTCAAAGGCAATTTGAGTACCTTCAAAAGGACCAAATCGACTTTGTCTAAACACATTGAGAAAATAAGGTGTCAAAACAGTCCTAATCATAGGTAATGCGAGATCTGCAATGAAACATGATCAAATATGGTCAGATCTCTCAAAACATTGCTTCAAAGTGATTATGGACAAAGCATGTTCAGAATATAATCTCCTAGTGAGTATTTCTGAACATGTAAATAAACAGGGTAAAAAGGGAAAATGAACAAATCTCAAAGTGTAGCTATCTCAAAACTTTTGAAATCAAAAGCAAAAGAGCATAAGCACAAAACACTCTTGAGGTTCAAATTAGATCATCAGTGATCATTTTGCAACTGTGTGCATTCATCAATACAGGAATTGTTCTAGTAACAATAGCATCTTCAGTGATGGTGCTTAAAAGGAATTTACAATCAATTGAGAAGAAAATGACCAAAACAATGGTCAAAATAACTTGAGAATAATATGATCATGTATTTACTGGAAAATTGTCAGATCCTTTTGATTATTTTCAAAACTTCCTTTAATTTTTTTTAAGGAGTTTTCTTCTTGAATAAACACCAGATGTATTTTATCTTTTAAAATATATTATGATCTTTTACTCATTTTTTATAGTAAAAGTTCAACTCTGGTCTGGATGTATTTACCTTATTTTTGTGTGTAACTACTATCCCTAAAACTGGTCAAAAGGAAATGACACACATATCAAGGTCATATTAAGCTCAAGTTTGGTTGTAATAGATTAAAAATTGATTACAAGTTATCTTAGACTACTGAGATACTCATGTTCTAGTTCCAGTAATTAGACACAAAATGAGCAGCTCTAGTAGAAATGTCTTCATCATCTGGGATGCTAAACCACTGTCTGAAATAATAGACAGTTGGCAAAACTTGAACAAAATTTCTGAAGATAACTGCTGACAATTTAATTTTGATAATTTACATCTAAAATGTATTTTGTTAAGAGTAGCATCTCAAATGCTCAACAGATGTTAGATAAGATATTGTGCCTTCACAAAGCAAAATCAAGTTCTATATCTGAACAAGCAGATGCTAACATTGTTTGTCAAAAGTTGAAATACTGCTGCACTATC
Organism: Helianthus annuus; assembly: GCF_002127325.2. Classification (NCBI taxonomy): domain Eukaryota; kingdom Viridiplantae; phylum Streptophyta; class Magnoliopsida; order Asterales; family Asteraceae; genus Helianthus; species Helianthus annuus. The sequence continues at coordinate 108,093,817 of NC_035442.2, read as the reverse complement.
AGTTGTTGAACCAATTTTATCTTCTACCATTGTTGTTTCTAAAATGCTGTTGTGCCTTAACATCTGCTCTCTAAAGTCTGTCCACTGCTAAAGTGTCAACCTCTGTTCTTCAAAAACACTGATGTTTAAAATCATTGTTCCATCCACTGTTACATCCACCGTTTCATTTTATTACCGTTATAACTACTGATACTTGATCCATCAGTAGTTGTCAAAACAACTGTCCTCCATCTTTTACCATTTCATCAGATGTTTGACACGTGGTCAGTTTTTAGCCTTCAGATCAAAATAACCGCTGCCACATCAGCAATCACTTTTTTCCTAAATAAAACCCTAATTAAATCCAAACAGGGTTTTACTGTCGAATTGAATTCCAAAAGTTCTCTTCTCATAACAGTTTCCCTCTCATAACTCCAAAAACTTCTTCGATCTTCTTCATCCAAAATGACGAAACCAAAATCGAAGTCAAAATCAAAACCAGCATCTTCTTCCACAACAGCAGATGCCACTCAAATGGCTGCTGAAACACCGGAGATTCGCTACAAATCTCCACACAACTATGTAGGTATACTCACAAAACCTACCGATAACCACACCTTCGATTCCATCCTTGACATCCTTTCTGCATCAAAGTACAAAACTTTGATAACAGCAGACGCTCCTATTTACCTTGACACCCAGAGAGAGTTCTGGAAAAATGCCACCCTTGAAAAACAAGGAGATATCATCGCTGCAATCAACTCCTCGATACAGGGTAAGAAGGTAAATATCTCACCAAAATCCATCTCTGAAACCTTTAAACTCGATGATTTAAATGGAAAAACCTCTTTTACAAAAGACGAGTTGGTAAAGGATTTCATGAAAAGGGGCTATGCAGAACAACCAAACAGGGACACCCTACAAAAGGGTTACTTCCCTTCTGCACCCAGATTTTTGTTCCACACACTGCTCATGTGTGTTTCAAATAAAACAACGTCCTTCAATGAGATACCAACAAAAATCCAATGCCTGGGGTATGCAATTTTGAACAATGAAAACTATAACTACTCCCAGGAAATATTTGATGATTCGGTAAAGAACGTTGATAATAAGGCATTTCTGCTCTTTCCAAGGTTTCTAAGTTACTATTTTGAACAAAAATTTGTCGAGAAAGAGGCAGAAGTGCCCAAACAAGGTGTCTCATTCAAAATAAACAGTTTAACAATATAAACTTTTTCAAGAATGATGGCACCAATAAAATTAAAAACAAAAGAGGGTGAGCAGGTTTTAGAAACTGCCACAGACCCTCAAGAAACCACTGCTGAGCCCACTGCTCCAGGTGATCAGAGTAGCACACCAACTGCTCTGAAACCCACACCTGCCACCACCAAAAAGACCAAAAGAAAACCATCCAGAAAACCCACCAAACCCAATACAAAGGCAACTCTGGAAGATGAGATCCCAGAGCAACTGCCAGTGACAACACAAAAGTCAACAGAAACCACTACTGCTACTTCCTCACAGCAGATGGAAGAAAGATCTCAACCCCAGCCTAAAACTCCTCCTGCATCCTCACAAAAGGATCAGGTTGTAAGCACAGGGACACCAAATTATGAAGCTCTGTATCCACTCGGATCTATCTTCCACAGTCCTGATCCCAAGGACATGTCTCTTTCAACACCCATACCCTCACCAATCACATTACCACAATCAATAATACCCCTGTTGCATGCAGTTGATATAGCACAGACACAAACCAGTTCCTCTCTATCACCTGTTACTGAGAGTATACCTCCACAAGTGACTGGGTCTGGTGCTCATACCTCTGCTATCCCAGCAATAGCTGAGGAGGTTACACCCCCTGAGTTACAAGTAACTCTCGGTGGTAGTTCAAGTGGAGCAGCAACTACAACTGATGGATCAACAGATCTTCAGTTGGACAGTTGTTACATTACTAAGACTCCCTTGAAGGCAATTTCTTCTATGGCAACATCGGTAACCACCAGCAAGTTATCTTTAGCTGCTGGTAACATCAAAGGTTCATCGATTGCTGAAGAAAGAAGTCCCCAGTACCAAGAAAAAGGGGCATCAATGGATGACTTTTGGGCTACAGCTCCTAAGTCACACATTGATACAACCACCGCTGGTGGGGATTCAGATGATCCTGTTAACTCATGTGATGATTCAAAATACAATGAATTGACGGCCAGAGTTGAAAATCTGGAATCTACAGTTGCAGAAATAAAAGATATGGTGCAGCAGCTGTTAGAAGCTCAAATAGCCCAATTTTCTGCTCCTCCTGCTCAAACACCTGCTCCACAAGCATTTGCTGCAAATGAGCTTTGGAATGTCTTCCAACCCATGCTTGAACAACAACAACAAATGGCTGATAAAAAGCATGCTCTTCAAGTAAAAATGCTGACCAACATGGTGGAATCAAGGTTCAAAGACACTCAAGCAGATATCAAAGCTATAAAGGCTAGTATCCAAAAGACTACTCAGGATGAAAAAGCTCCATCTACCATTTTCTTCATGGATACACCCCTGGCAGATAATGCCAAAAAGGGGGAGAAAATCAGGTTGAAAAAGAAAGGTATAGAAGATGGGATGCACATTGAACCAGAAAAACCCAAAACCACAAAAACTTCTACAGCTGATACAACAGTAGTTACAAAAACTGCTGTCAGTAGCCAACAGCTGCCATCTCATCAACACACACACCTCCAACACACACCACCACAACTATTGTTCCACCACCACCACCTGTATCTATAACACTATCATCATCTACAATCATATCACCACCACTGCCTCCTGCCATAAAGCAGAAGACAGCAGATGTTACAACATATGTTGTAATGACAACAGTGATTGAAAACCAGTTGTTTCAACCACTGTTAGTCAATCACAGTCACAAACCACTGATCCACCCAAAACATCATCAGCCTCCCCTCCACTAAAAAGGAGAAGTGTTTTCATTCCTGATGATGAGTCACCACCACCATCACCACCATCACATCCTTCATTCCCTGCTCAAGAGCAGAAGACATCTGCTGACACATCAGCAGTTGTAATGACAGCAGAAGTTGAGACACCAGTTGTTTCAACAGTTGTTAGTCAACCATCCACCACTGCTCTATCCTTTCCTATATCTCAACCAAGGCTCTTTAGCAGAAAAAGAAAACCTATTACTGCCGATGAAGGGATACATGATCCAAATGCTGAAAAATATCCACTAGAGCTTGATGCCATCAAAAATGAGATGAGACAGTTTTATACAGAAACAGATCCTTCAAAAAGAAAATTCTCCTCACTCATTGGCTACATAGCTCCAGAAGATATAACTGATTATCTCAAGTTAAAGGCTAGGCAAGCTAAAGTTAAAGCTAAGGTTGACAGTGAAAAAGAAAGGCTAAGCGAAGTAGGCATTGCTAATAGACTGGAGTTCTACCTTGCAAAGGTTAAGCAGATGGAAGAATTTGCTCAAGAGCTAGACAAAGAAAAGGCAGATCAAAAGAAGAAACTGAGAGAACAGCTTCTAGCCTTCATCATGAAAGAAAAGTTCTATCCTGCTGAAGAATCCCAGTTTAAAGAATGGCCTTTAGTAGCTTTGAAGCATGAGGCTGAAAGGATCCAAAAAATCAAGAATGATCCTTCAAAGAAGAAGACTGCTCCAAACTGGAGTAAGTACAAAAGACTCATTGCTGATCTCACTGCTGAATATAAAGGAAAGAAGAAGGAGTTAGTGGATGCTAAAGTAGACACTGTTGAAGCCATATCAAAATGGCCCAGGCAGCAAACTGATGAAGCCTATGAGAGGCTGAAGAAAAGGAAGAAGAAAGAACAAATGATGAAGATGGAACAACAAATTGAAAACCTCAAGACATTGCTAAAATCAGCAGACAATCCTACACTTGGGTCAAAACAAGATGAAGGCAAACAGCTGACTGAAGAAGAGGTCAAGGAAAAGGAAGCAGAGTTCTTCAAAGACACCATCATGAAAATGGGTCTGAAAGAAGATAGCTCATCAAAGCTTCAAAGCCTTGTTGTGAAGTTATTAAACAGCCCTGCATCCTCAAACACTGCAACAGACATGATAGACAATGAAAAACTAGAGCTTACTGGACAAGAAACTGCAGAAGACATAGCTGCAGCAAACAAAGTCATAGAAGAAGCTTTCAAAAGAATGTCTGAGAGTTTGCATGTGTTTTCAAGGCCATTATCCCTCAACTCATCAGAAGATAAATCTCTCCCAAGAAACCCATTAGGCTTTAAAATACTAAAGTGGATGTCTGATCAAAAGACCCACGTATTGACCCTGGTCAGAGCCAATGGTGAGGTGAAGCATATATCAAGGAAAGAAGCACTAGGCCTTAGTGTTCAAGATTTGCAGGATCTCCTTGAGCTTTCACTGTGCAGGGATGAAGATGACCAGAGTGCCAAAGAATTTGAAGCTGAATTCAAAGAACAAGCTAAGGCACTCTTGATGAGTAATAAAGGTCCTGAATAAGGAAGGGTTTTGGCATTATCTGTTGCAGGGGGAGATTGTTAGGATTGAACCCTAACAGAGGAACAGATAATGTAAAGCCAAAACCGGATCTCATCAGTGGACCATCAATAAGCAGCAGTTTACCCTATGCTCTCCCCTTGACAGTGGTTATCTAACAGCTGATGGATTTTAAAGTGCTGCTCAAACCAAACTCTGATGATTACTTAACAACTGCTGAAGACTAACTCTGTTGCTCTATCTACTGTTGTGTCCTAAGTACTGATGAAGACTCATGCACTGCCCTCTCAAAGACTGATCACCTTTGAAGAAAGCACTGAAGACTCAACATATGTGCTAAGGCTACAACAGTGGAACGTGAAGCAGTAGTTTCCTTATGTTTTGTACTTTAGTGATTATCAGATGTTACATAACAGTAGTTTGTATAGAACAGTATTTATAGTTTGTTAGGTCGTTAGATGTCACTATCATGGTGACGTCAGCTGAAGCATATCAGTAGTTTGGTTTGCCTATAAGTATGACAGTACTCTGTACTGTTACACTTGATCGTTTTGAGTGAGTTTTTCTCCTCAATTCATCCTTTCATCTTGTGCAACCAACTCTGGTGTATCAGGCTGAGAGGGAGTTTAGATTGTAAGCCTGCACTGTAATCTTTTGCTTTTATGTAAATCTTTTGAGTCAATGAAAAGCAATTGTTTATCAATCTACACTTTCCTTTGTTTGTGTTTACAAAGTTTGCTACTCATTTCCGCTGCACTTATTCGTTTTATGCAAACAAACACAATCACAGACAGCCCTTAGATCCCAACACAAGGATTGTAGGAGCCCACGGCCTGTAACTCAGAATCAGCAGCAACAGCAAGCACAGCAGAATCAGCAACAGGGCAACAAGGGATGCTTTCATTATGGCACGGAAGGTCATTTCAAAAGACACTGCCCTTAGTTAAACCGAAACCAGAACAACAACAACAATAATAACCAAGGCAACGGAAACAACAACGGTGGGAACAACAACGACAACGAAGCTAGGGGACGTGCATTTGTGCTGGGGCAGGGTGATGCCAGGAATGATCCCAATGTGGTTATGGGTAAGTTTCTTCTCGACGACTTTTATGTTACTGTTTTGTTTGATTCGGGTGCGGATACAAGTTATATGTCCCTAAAAGTTAGCCAAATCTTAAAACGTGCACCAACTCCCTTAAACACCAAGCATGTCGTAGAGTTAGCTAATGGTAAGAGTCTAGAGGCCACACACATAGTTCAGGGTTGTAATCTTATCCTCGCTGGTCAGACTTTCTCCATCGACCTTATTCCCATAGTTTTGGGTAGTTTCGACATCGTCATTGGTATGGACTGGTTATCCCAACAGCGCGCAGAGATCTTATGTAAAGAGAAGATTGTTCGTATCCCTCGTTCTGGTCGGGAACCTCTCGAAGTTCAAGGCGACAAGAGTGTGCTGTGGTTGGCATCATCTCCTTTCTAAAGGCTCAGAAGTGTTTGCGTAAGGGCCACACTGCCATTCTGGCACTTGTTACCGATGCATCAGCTAGAGAAAAGAAATTGGAAGATATTCCAGTTATACGCGACTTTCCTCAGGTGTTCCCTGAAGATTTACCTGGTCTACCGCCTCATCGTCAGGTCGAGTTTCAGATTGAGCTAGCACCAGGAGCAGCACCGATAGCTCGTGCACCGTATCGATTAGCTCCATCAGAATTGGAAGAACTATCAAAGCAGCTACAAGAACTCTTGGATAAGGGTTTCATTCGACCTAGCTCTTCGCCTTGGGGAGCTCCAGTATTATTCGTGAAGAAGAAAGACGGTACTTTCAGGATGTGCATTGATTACCGTGAACTAAACAAGGTGACGGTGAAGAACCGTTATCCTCTTCCACGTATTGATGACTTATTCGACCAGTTGCAAGGTTCGAGCTACTACTCCAAGATAGACCTGAGGTCAGGTTACCATCAGCTGAGAGTCCGGGATGAGGACGTCTCCAAAACCGCATTCAGAACTCGCTACGGCCACTACGAGTTTCTAGTCATGCCATTCGGGCTAACGAACGCACCGGCAGTCTTCATGGATCTTATGAACAGGGTGTGCAAACCCTATCTAGACAAGTTTGTGATTGTATTCATCGACGACATCCTGATCTACTCCAAGAGTCAGGAGGAACACGAGCAGCATCTACGGCTTATCTTGGAACTTCTTCGAAAGGAACAACTGTACGCCAAGTTTTCGAAATGCGACTTCTGGCTTCGTGAAGTCCATTTTCTAGGCCATGTGGTAAACAAGGATGGGATCCATGTTGATCCATCCAAGGTAGATTCGATCAGGAATTGGCCTGCACCGCGTACACCAATGGAAATACGCCAATTCTTGGGTTTGGCGGGTTATTACAGATGATTTATTAAAGACTTTTCCAAGATTGCACAGCCGCTTACACTACTGACACAGAAGGGTGTCACCTACCGTTGGGGTAATACTCAGGAAACCGCTTTTCAGAACTTAAAGGATAGACTTTGCAGTGCACCTATCCTCTCATTGCCAGAGGGCACGGACGACTTCGTGGTTTATTGTGATGCATCCATTCAGGGTCTTGGATGTGTGTTAATGCAGCGCGACAAGGTCATTGCTTACGCTTCGCGCCAACTCAAGGTTCACGAACGGAACTACACGACGCACGATTTAGAGCTGGGAGCTGTTGTTTTCACGCTTAAGATATGGCGCACTATCTGTACGGTACCAAGTGCACTATCTACACCGATCACAGGAGTCTCGAGCATATCTTCAAGCAGAAGGAATTGAACATGTGTCAACGTCGATGGGTTGAACTACTTAACGATTACGAATGTGCCATCAAGTACCATCCAGGCACAGCCAACGTTGTGGCTGACGCTCTCAGTCGAAAAGACACTCTACCTAGGCGCGTGCGAGCTCTGCAGCTCACTATCCAATCCAGTCTTCCTGCACAGATACGAGATGCTCAGATGGAAGCATTGAAACCAGAAAACGTAAGGGCTGAAGCCTTACGCGGCTCAAGGCAACGATTAGAACAGAAGGAAGACGGTGCCTATTATGTAACGGGGCGTATTTGGGTCCCACTATATGGCGGTTTACGAGAACTTGTGATGGATGAAGCACACAAGTTTCGCTACTCGATACATCCTGGTTCAGATAAGATGTACCACGATATCAGAACAACATATTGGTGGCCTAGTATGAAGGTCCACATTGCCACTTATGTCGGCAAATGTTTGACCTGTGCGAGAGTCAAAGCGGAATATCAGAAACCATCAGGCCTACTTCAGCAACCCAAGATACCACAATGGAAATGGGAAGAAATTTCCATGGATTTTGTTACTGGCCTGCCTAGATCCCAGCGTGGGAACGATACCATTTGGGTGATCGTGGATCGACTCACAAAGTCTGCACACTTCCTGGCTATTAAGGAAACGGACAAGTTCTCCACTCTAGCAGACGTATATCTCAAGGAAGTTGTTTCGAGGCACGGAGTGCCAACCTCTATTATTTCGGATCGGGATGCACGATTCACTTCAGAACTATGGCAAGCAATGCACAAAGCTTTTGGCTCACAGCTAGACATGAGCACCGCATATCACCCTCAGACGGATGGGCAGTCTGAGCGCACGATTCAAACCCTAGAAGACATGCTTCGGGCATGTGTTATCGATTTCGGCAACAGCTGGGAAAAGCATCTCCCTTTAGTGGAGTTCTCGTACAATAACAGTTACCACACCAGCATCCAAGCCGCTCCATTCGAGGCATTATACGGACGTAAATGCCGGTCACCTCTCTGTTGGGCAGAGGTGGGGGATAGTCAAATCACAGGACCAGAAATGGTAGTTGATGCTACTAAACGGATTGCTCAGATACGGCAACGCATGGCGGCGGCTCGCGACCGTCAGAAAAGTTACGCTGATAAGCGCAGAAAACCACTCGAATTCCAAGTTGGGGATCGAGTGCTACTCAAAGTCTCACCCTGGAAGGGTGTGGTTCGTTTTGGCAAACAGGGCAAACTCAATCCGCGGTACGTCGGACCATTTGAGATCATAGAAAGAATAGGCAAAGTAGCCTACAGACTAAACCTACCAGCTGAACTCGGTGCAGTTCACAACGTTTTCCACGTGTCGAATCTGAAGAAGTGTCTGTCAGATGAGACCCTCATAGTTCCTTTGAAGGAGCTCACTATCGACGAGCGGTTGCGATTCGTCGAGGAACCAGTAGAAATCACGGACCGGGATGTCAAGGTCCTCAAGAACACGAGAATCCCTCTTGTTCGAGTTCGTTGGAACTCCCGTCGTGGCCCAGAGTTCACCTGGGAACGCGAAGATCAGATGAAAGAAAAGTACCCCCAATTGTTCGCGAACAGTACAACCACTACTGAGGCTGAAGCTACCACGGAATTTCGGGACGAAATTCCAGATCAACGGGGGGAGGATGTGACACCCAGGAAAACCAGTAAACGATACAACTTACCTAGCTTCCTCAGTGAGTACGTACCAAATTTCGGGACGAAATTTCTTTCAAGTTGGGGATAATGTGACAACTCGTACTTCAGAACCTATATTTGTGCTTACTGTGACGTATATGAACTCTATGTGATTATTTGATATGTTGATATTAACGAATAAATGCTACATGTTATGTGAATGTATGTGGATATGTATACTTGTCACGCAAGCCTTTAGGGCCGCACACCTCATCTCTCGTTACATCTCTTTCTCGGCCCACACTATGCTTGACTCGAGACCAAGGGCAACCCGTGAATGGGTTCGGCCCACTCCTTATGTTCGTACATGAAACCCTTAGGGAGGTTTAGTTTTTCATAACTTTGCAAAACATCAACACACATCAACCCTAATACCTCTCTCCCTCTCTCTCATAGTCTCTTCCCCTTGAAGCCGGCGGAAGTCCCCTTGTTCACTCGAGACCTTACTTGTTCCAATCATCTAATCCGGTTAGTGTATGTTTACCGATTACATGTTTGACGATGTTGTGATACGTATGCTTTACATGGTAAATATGATTGTTGGGGGTATAAACAGTTAGTGTTGATGTTATAAATCGGCTCATATATATATAAGATGGTGTTCATATAAATCGATTGAATTGAAAACCGGTTAACAGATCTATGATGATGAATCAGATAAGTGAATTGCTATGAACATAAATTAGGATGCATGTTAGTCCAGAATCCACTAGCTTAATGATCCGATTGTATGTTTCGTATAATGATTTGGTTGATTATTATTGCTTAGATCATAATTTGGGTTACTAAATGATTATGATTGCTGTTTTGATTCGTTTGAAAACATGATAAAAACTGCTAATTGATCTGATTGGAAACTGCCAAATTGATTAACAATTGTTACGGAATTGATGAGCTTGAATTAAGGAAATCTGTTACACTCTCTGATCTCGACAAGGGTTGCGAGTCGAGAGCTCCCTGTCTCGACTCGAGACCACAACGCCGACACAATCAGCACAACCCGAGACCACGGTTGCGGGTCCGGTTGCGACTCGAGACCGTGTAGTCTCGACTAGTACATGATGACTCGAGACCTCTTTGGTTGCGACTCGAGACCTGGAGGCCAACACAACTCGAGATCTCTAGTCTCGACTCGAGACCATGAACACGTGCACACTGTTTTGGACTTTGCACACTGTTACGAGCCCAACCATTTGGGCCGCATACTTGGACTTTGTTTACGTGACTGATCTGTTGATCGATCTGCCATTATTATACGTGTATGCTATGGTCACTACTTGTGTACAATACGTGTAGAACATACGTGCACTACTTGAATATGAACCTGACTTGTATGGTAACCATGGTAGGACGTGGTTGACCACCATATAGCTTAATTGAACCTTGCTGTGTATCTGCCGAGCAAACCAAGGTGAGTTCACACCCTTACCAAGGCATGGGATTCCCGGTGGGTAGCGAATGGGATTGAAGGAAAAGGATTGACAAAGTATTGGGATTTACACTGTTACTAGACTATCTACCATCGTCCTCGGTTGCGAAGGACCCTTACGTAAAACCTACGTAATACTTATGCTTACCACTGTCCTCAGGGTTCGAGGGACACTTACGTAAAACCTACGTAAACACATACCTACTACTGTCCTAGGGTTACGAAGGACACTTACGTAAAACCTACGTAAACCCCCGCGTACCACTGTCCTCGGGATAAGAAGGACACTTACGTAAAACCTACGTAAATCTCGTACGTACTACTGTTCTCGGGTTAAGAAGAACACTATGGTTTCCAGTAGTCTAGTGTATATACAAATGTGGGAAGCCCCCCCCCCCCAATAGAATGTGGGAAGCCCCCACCAATAGAACATACTTCCGGCTCAGTAGAGCCACCTGTTACGACATGAACTTACTATTACGAACTTACTTACTGTGAACTCGCTCAACTAGTTGTTGACTCTCTGTTACATGCCTTGCAGGACCATAGGTACTAAGGGAGCTTGCACGGGAGGCGCGATCGTTGTGGGCACATGGACTGTTGAGTTCCATGTTAAACATTTACTTATGAGAACATGATACTTATGTTGGGTTTTTACATTAATGCTTCCGCTACACAATTGATTATGTTTGGTTTTGAAAACACCTTTCGAATTGATGAATGACATTTACTATTTACACTTATGTTCAATATGATTGGTGGCTTGATCCTGGTCATGTCACGCCTCCAAGCGGTGGTACTCCGCGGGTGGATTTTGGGGGTGTGACAAAAGACATCGAGAACATCACCTAATACATCGGGCAATTCAAATTTTTAGGCCGCTATACCGATTCTTTCCAAAATTCTGAATGGACTAACGTATCGTCGATTAATTTAGTCATGCTTCCCAAGTGCACCACACCCTCCCAGAGTGAAACTTTAAACATAACACGATCGCCTACAACGAACTCCCAGTGTTTCCTAAGCTTATCAGCTTTTCTGGCGGTCACGCGCTGCCGTCATACGATTTCCGATCTAAACAATCTTCTCAGGAGTTTCGAGTACAAGTCCTGGACCTGTGATTAGGTTGTCACTCACCTCAGCCTGAATTCTAGAATGTTAACGGTTGTTGTAGGAAAACTCTATCAAGGGTAAATGTCTTTCCCAACTTTTACCTAAGTCGATCACACATGCTCGCAGCATGTCTTCGAGTGTCTGGATGGTTCGTTCACTCTGATCATCTATCTTAGGGTGATAGGTAGTGCTCATGTCTAGACGTGAACCACAGGATTTGTGTGCTGCCTGCCGCAAATCGGGTATAAACGCAGATCATAATCAGAGGTAATAGGAGTTGGCACTCTGTGCCTAGAAACCACCTCTCTCAGAGATATATTCGCAAGCTGCAAAGACTCGTCAGTATCCTTAATCGCAAAAAAAAAGTGTTCTGTTTTCGTGAAACGATCAACGATCATCCGAATGGCATCGTTTCCATTCTGAGTTCTAGGTAGTCCGGTAACAAAATCTTTGGTGGTCTGTTCCCATTTCCATATGGGTGTTTTTGGTTGCTGACACAATTTCGAAGGTTTCTGAGATTCCACCTTGACTTTCGCATAAGTCAAACATCGCTCACATACATGGTGATGTGGGCTTTCATTCCCGGTCACCAGTACAAGATCCTTAGATCCCAATACATGCTATCAAATCTCAGACGAGTAGAATATCGAGACTTGTGTGCTTCGCCCAACACAAGTTCCCTAAGGTTGCCGTATAGTGGGACCTATATTTGCCCTATAAAGTAGCGAATACTGTCTGATTTTACCAAAAGTTGCTTCCCCATGCCCCACATGGATTCAGCTTGAAGATTCTCTTCCTTCAATGCTTCGGTTTGGGTAGAACGAATCTGATCAGGTAGGTTAGAGTCGATGGTGAGCTGCAAAGCTCGTGCATGTTTAGGTTTCACCGTCGTAATCGTTCAAAAGTTTCATCCAGCGACGCGGTCGCATGTTTAACTCTTTCCGATCAAAGATATGCTGAAGGTCCTTGTGATCGGTCTAAATAATGCCTTTGGTACCATACAAGTAATGCCTCCAGATATCAAATCCAAAGACCATGGCTTCCTCAACTGCTGAGAAACGTAAGCTATCACTTTCTCGCGTTGCATCAGCACGCAACCGAGACCCTGAATCGAAATGACATAGTACACTACCAGATCACCTGTACCATCGGGTAAGGACAATACTTAGTGCGTTGTAGAGTTTGGTTCTAAAGCTGAAAAGGTACTCTCCTGTTCTGTCCTCCAAGAGTACACAGTTCCCTGCTGTGTTAAAGCGATAAAAGTTGTGCGATCTTCGAAAATTCCATGATGAAACTGCGACGGTACATAGCGAGACCAAGAAATTGTCGCACCTCCGAAGGACTCTTTGGTGCCGTTCAATTTCCAATAGAATGGATCTTAGTGGGATCTACATGTATTCCCAATTCGTTGACTACGTGACCAAGAAAGTGTACTTCTCGAATCCAGAAGTCACACTTAGAAAAACTTCACGTGGAGTTGCTCATCCCTCAGGAGCCCTAGGATGAGATACAAGTGCCGCTCGTGGTGTTCCTTCCTCCTGAAAATGAGTCAAAATGTCAACAATAAACACGGTTAATGAATTCGTTGAGATGAGGTTTGTACATACGATTTATGCGATCCATAAAGCTGCTGGTGTGTTGGGTAACTTGTTTGACATGAACAGAAAATCGTGCTGGCCGTACAGCATTCGAAATGCCGTTTTAGGAACACCCACCTCTGGGTCTTCCATCAGATGATGGTCCGATCTTAAGTCGATTTCCGAATATAAGCTTGACCCTTGCAGCGGGTCAAGCAGGTCGTCGATGCGGGGTAAAGGGTGACGGTTTCCGACTGTCGCCTTGCTGAGTTTACGGTAGTCGATACACGTACGAAAGGACTCGTCCTTCTTTTTCACAAATAGAGCTTGGGCTCCCAAAAGCAGGGAGTTAGACTAGTCAAACCCCTGTCCAGCAGTTCCTGAAGTTGATTAGGCAGTGCTTGCAACCTTCCTAGGGTAAGACGATTAGGAGTATGGGTAAGTAGGGTTGTTCCCGACATGATACAAGTCTGAGGTTCCACCTACCGATGTGGGAGGTTCCACCTAACTGGTAAGTCTTCACTCTTCATTTCCTCGGGCTGAGTAGCGGTAATCAGTACTAGAATAGCAGGATAGGATAGCTGATTCATTTATGGGTTTCCATAACCGAAAGGACATTGTCAATCAGTGAATCTCCCCCAGAGAGGTACACATGGGACTTTCTCCATACTTAGAATTTCTGCTCAAGGCTTGGACATCCAGTCCATACCATCGACTACATCGAAGCTTCTAAAATAATAGGAAGAAGGTCAATGTCGAACACTTGACCTTAAAGATCAAGTTTGCACCCTAAGTGATCGTGTGAGACTTCAACTGACTTGCCGTCAGCCAATTCTACAACCCGTTTGGTCTCAAGAAGTATCGAGGTTGATTAAAACAGAGGCGAAGAGGTTAATCTCTAAACACATAGATCACCATTTTGTTATCATACCTGGCGTTTCCCACGCCAATCTTGAATGCTCTCCTACGAGTACCACCTCTATCGTCGTTGTCTTTGTTACGAGGATGTCCAACACTGCTATTATTCTCGTGGTTGTTAACGTTGTACCTTAACAACGACCAATCCTTGTTGAAGTCACCCTCACTCTCCTATCGAAGGTAACGATTACCAGTATCTTGTTGCTGACGTGGTCCAGAGCCCTAGGATCCTTCACCAAAAGGATCCACCGCTCTGCATTTCTTGACATATCCTAGGGTACTGCCCATGGCGCTAGCAATTACACACCCCATGCTCTGGTCATTTGTCAGCGTTCATGCCCCGATTGGTTTGTAAAAGTTGGCTCCCATAGGTTGTTGACTAAGGTTAGAGACTCGATTGAAATCAATCTACTAGTGTTCATTGTTAGTAATCAGGGTCGTCATAACACCAGGGTCGGTGATGTATCACGTTCAACTTCTTGTCCTTGGGTCTTGTGAGTCGGTTGAATAATGCACGGTGATCATATTTCTGGATCGGAGATGTCAATTCGTTGAGTTCAGGTAAACAAGAAAGATGAGGAAGACACAGACCAAGCATTCAATGCTTCAATAACTAATTCAAAGACGTTCGCATTAACACCTAACATTCTCATACAGTTCTCTAGACGTTCAGATACGTGTTCAGGCAACCCTCCATATCATCGAGATTCGTAAGGATTCAGAGGGAAATGAAAAGATCACGCTCGAGTAGGAGGAAATTATCACTATGACTCCTATAGATTTGTTGTGTTTCTCATTAGATCGAATAACGAAACAGAACCCCTTTTTCACTTGTAAAGCCTCACTGGGACTCACATGCACCCCACATTATTATTATGTGTGCACCCACAATAATATTGTGATTTTCATGCTCATCTCAGTTCCTCCTAACTCATGTCAAATGGTTCCTCATACTCAAATGTCAAATGGAGGTTGTCAAAACGACAAGATCACAGAAATCTAAGGACTACGACATACTAACAACGCATCATAATGTAAACAAGTAATTCGTGTACTTATTCTATAGTGACGAGTGTGTGTCCGTATGCTACGTCATAAACAAGTGTACACTAATCATGTAATGTATACAACAGGTGAAAAGACGAAACTTGCAATCTGGAGTTGAGTGTCATGGTCGTATTCTTGTATGCAAAACTGTTTGGTTATAGTCTGGTTTTTTAAAGACATTTTTAAAACCAAGTTCACTCTAACTAGTGGCTTTGATACCAATCTGTCACACCCCCAAAATACCACCTGCGGAAACCCCGCTAGGCGTGTGACGTACCAGGATCCAGCCACCAATCACATTGAACTCATAACAATATTTCAAATAAAAACTTTCATTCATTATAATAAAGTGTTACAAAATATTTATTAAACTCAACACGTTCAACGGAAGCACAAATCATTAGTTATGTTTTTCATAATCCATGTGTAGGAAAGCCATTAGATTTGTCTAGTGATTCCATGCATCTCGACCCATGACCACTCCAGCATCCCAGACAGCAAGTTCCAATGATATGTACCTATAGGCCAGCAAGCATGCAGAAAAGTGTATCAGCATAACGCTGGCGAGTTCACGGTTTTGTTTACCGGAAATCGTGTTATATGTTTTTTTGTCAAAAGTTTAGTTCAGTTCAGAAGCAATTTCAAAAACAATGTTGATAATAACTTCATACCATACAAGATGGCTTCAGTTTGTTTGCCCGTCCCCAATGCCCCTATCAAAGCATTGGTTATGATTTAAGGTAATTAGTTCATGCCCGTCCTCCCCGGTAATGTGTGAGGGTGCCAAACCTAATAGCGCTATCAACTAATAACCCCGTTGCCTCC